>NC_041385.1:381774056-381781549 GCF_002162155.2 Triticum dicoccoides | reverse complement strand
AAAGCCCTTTATGTGGTGTCGCTCAGACGCCCGACTATGGCATTTCTTTTAAAGCCCTTTATGTGGTGTCGCTCAGACGCCCGACTGTGGCATTTCTTTTAAAAGCCCTTTATGTGGTGTCGCTCAGACGCCCGACTGTGGCATTGCTTGCTATTTGTTTCATAAATTTTTTTATACTACTATGTTATTGCAATTTTTTAAATAACTTGCTTGCACGCATCCGAGATTTATTTATCTTTTGTGACTGACGTCATGAGCATAAAATATTTTTAGCACATCATTGTTATATTATACCTGTGTTCATAATGTTTGCGAGTACATTCAAAGTACTCACTGGCTTGTCCCTGGCTATTGTCTTGGCCAGATTTTTCTTGCACGGAGAGGAGCGACGCGATGCCAGCCCTGGAACCCACTCAATGGAGATAGCAGCCTCGCGAAGATAGGAATTAACCTGGTCAGCTGTTCCCGTGGGAAATGGAGTCCCATAGACACTGATGCTTCACAACCCGCTTCCGCCATCAACCACTAGCAACCATTTGTTGTACTCACAGGCCAGAATGGTCTTGTACTACATATTTTTTTTATTTTGCTTGGAATTTCTGTATCAAGTTGGAGCCTCATCAGCTAACAGTAATCCTGGGGCTGATGAGAACGACAGTCTTTTCTGGAAATTTATTACCCAGAAAACCCGGTCGTGGCAGGCTTGGTATCAGAGCGAGGCTGACCATTGGCTAATCCTATCCTAGCCAGGTCAATAAACCTAGGCAAACCAACCCACCAGACCTTAACCAAACCCCAGCCAAGCTTCTCGTGCAAGATAGCCACAAAGTGACCCAACACCTTTTGGCAGCCGGTGCCCAACCTATCGACCTAACCTGTCACTCATGTGCCAGTGACCGGCCCCTAAATAGTCCTTTCTCGCAAGCGTTCGAAGGAAGACTCCGTCCCCTTTTTCTTATAAAAAGGGGCACGCTAGCCTCAACCCAGCACAACACAGCCGCTACCCCCAAACCGAGCCACAATGTCTGGACCTGTAGTGCACAACGAAACCACAGCAACCAACCTTGGAGGTTTTGTGACCATCCTCGCAAACCTCACCCGTCGTGCCTACGCGTTAGAGGAGCCACCAGAATATGTTGTGTATCAAGGACCCATGAGCGGTGAAGACCGCCAATTCTGGGCCACTGTGCACATTTACGGTAGGAGTCTAGCACCCGAGCGTCCCTACCGGTTCACCGGAAGAACAACTTCCTTTGAGCCACAAGCCATCCAGCTAGCCGCTCGAGAGGCTATAGTTCATCTCAGGCACTTGTCGCCCAGAGTTAACTGTCGCTCGTTCCACTACTACCCCAGACGAGAAGGGTATGGTAGACCACCCCAAGTCGCCAATGGAGACCACGAGACGGACCCCGCATTGTTGCACCTAGTGCGCTATGTAAGTGCACTAGAGGCACTTTTCGACCAGATCACCATTGATCTAATAGCAGCTCGTGGAGAGCTGGTTCGTCGAGCCCCGGCGAGAGAAAAAAACGAGCCCAACACCAACAACCCGGTCGTGCTGTTTGGACAACCGATCGAGACCCCGAGATCTGCCCCAGCCATCGGCCAAGGTGCTGCGATAACCCCAGAAGTGCTTCGTCGCATATTGGGAGCACACTCCAACGGGGTTGTGGCCAACAATCCCCGCAATGGTCATTCTCACTACCCCGACCCTGCAGTTCCTCCGCCATCTCCGACTAATCCCGGCAGAGAGACACGTGGAGAAGCCTCGACGTCCGCCAGGCACGCCCGTTTAGACATAAACGAGGTAGACTGAGCCGTATGAGTAGTACCAAGTTTCAATGTATCCTCGCTTTGTAATCATGCGACCGCATATATTAACGCAACCTGTCTTTGTGCCTCTGTTTTAATAGTAGCCTTGCATGTTTGGTCAGCGCATAGCTGCATATTCTTCCGGGCACAACTACCAAAACCAGCCCGACAACAACCACAGTAACACATCTCTTTATGAGATACGTGTATCTCTGACACTGACCTGACCTTTGGAGCTAAGCTGGCAAATTTATTACTTTTCGCCGCGGTAAAACGATCCGGCTCCTTTGCTATATAAAGGCCACCTTGTGACCTTACCCAGCAACCCTCACTTTGCGCACAACACTCACGCTTCTTCCTGTCATGCCAAACCCCAGCATTCATCTGAGAACCCCAGATGCAACCCCAGGTAGCTTTGTCAAATTATTGTGGGATTTTACCCGCAGTACCATGGGTTCTACCCAGCCACCCCAGTACGAGCTGTTCAAATCAAGGATCACCCCATCCACCTCAGAATATTGGGCAGCAGTACACATTCCTCCTGTAGACCCCAACCAAGATCCAATAGAAGTTTCCTTCATGGGGAAATCTATGCCAACCCCACCCTTGGCCATAGAAGCTGCTGCGAAAGAAGCGATTGCTCGTCTTCGATCCGCAGTACCCTATGCCCGCGAACGAGGATATTATTACTTTCCGAGTCGTGCAGCACCCGGAGAAATAACGTCTTTTCCCGGTGGGCGGATTGAGAGAGACCTAGTTCTGGCCAACCTTATCCAGTACATCATTGCTCAAGAGCATTTAAACCAGCGAGTGATGGATTATCTCCAGAGCCTCGCAGATTTAAATCCTCAGATTGCCATCGGCGGACCACTGAGACCCGACCCGGAGAGACGCATACATCGACTGGTCAATCCACTTCCTCCAATAGAAGAGGAGTGTATTCCTTTACCAGAGACATTTTATCAGGACCCCGTCCAGTTACCGTTTTCATTTTAGACGTCACTATTGTACTTGTTCCTTGCAGCATTTATTTATGTATGTGACTTATGCGTGATACCCTGAGTTTGTACGGCAAGTTAATTATTTGGCTTCTGCTCATGTGTGTAGTTTTGTTGTGGTTTACGCTCCTTTAAAGTAACTGTTTTCCCCTCGCGAAACCCTAGAGTGAGATTTTCTTTTCCCTGAGTTGCTACATCTACACTTTCTCACGACGTGGATTATTTAATTTCACTCAGCACCACAAGCAGACTCACAGCCATAATCATACGGACTCATACACTGTTTGCAAAACTTTGCAACGGTGTTACATCCAGCTAATCACCCCCTAACAACAGTTAGCACCCGGCACACTTCATCTACTCCTCATGATCACCACCACCGCGGAGAGCCAACACCCGAGCCGCAGCATCGCGATACTCGTCGAAGATCATCGCGCACAGGAGCACAGAGAGCCCCAGCAGTGTCGCCAGCCCTCCGCATATCAGGATCACAAACCAGTCCGGCATCGCCTCTGCCATTAGAGCCTCGACCGAGCTTCTGTAAGCAGTAGCGGAGAAAGAAGGAGGAGGAGAAGTGAGGCCAGGTGTAAGGAAGAAGAGAGAGGCACCCCGGCCGTTTTTATAGCTCGAGCTCGGTGTACGGTGGGCGAAGTCCACCAACGCCGCTCGTCGCCGATCGCCGGTGTTCGGAGTCGAATCCACGAGCAGTGCCGATAGCGCACTGGCCCGCGAGGTGAGTGCACGCTGCACCAGCAACTAGCACGCCGCGCACTACCACGGTACGGCCTAGATGCCCTACACACTAGGCGTCGCCGGTGGAGAAAGCGCGCGGGAGAGAGGAGGAAGAAAGGTCCAGAGGGAGAAGAAGAGGAGACTGACAGTGGACCCCGGGTCCACCTGTCAGCCAGAGAGAGCACTATGCTCTCGGGTGCGATCAGCGTATATCTAAATTTAGGAGTTATCCTAAATTTATATCCAGCATAGAAATCGCCCGTTTTTGTCTCGGACCGTAGACTTTTCCGCGCAGCACCAGTTTTCACACGGTGGTTTTTCACCACTTATTGCCCTCTCACTGTAGCTACATCTTTATTGCGTAAATATTCTCTTAACACCGCTTTTAGCAAAACTCGAGGACGAGATTTTTCTTAAGGGGGATAGTATTGTGACACCCCAAAAATTTGGCCTTGTTTTATTAAATTAAAATTTTTGCCAGGATTTAAAACTTTGGATTTCTGAGCTCCATTTTGATTTTTAAGTCATTTCCTTCCCTGTTAAAATGGGTTTTCCAAAAAGAAAACTTTTCAAAAATGTTGTTGGACTTATTTAACCTCTCAAGAAAAACTTTCCTTTTATCAGTATAACTAATTAAATAACTAAGTTGCTTGATCTTTATTTTCTTGAAAATGGTTTTCAAGGTTAATTGACCATATTTGAACTACAACCATTTGATAGATTCAATTAAAATTTCCACAAAAATTTGGAGATGTCATGTGATGTTTTTAAATCACTTTTATGCAAAAATATATTTCATTCATGAAATATTTTGAGCCCTACTCTCAATTTTGTTCTCTGGTCCAGTGAGCAATTTTACACAGCAGCCTATTTAAATATTTCTTTAAAACTTCTACCAAAATTAAGGGAGGTCAGTAGGAGCCTGTTATCCCTCTTTGTGCAAAAACCTCAAATTGTTCTTTGAAAAATTTGAGTGTTTCAACCTCATTTCTATTCTGGACCAACTTGAGGATTTGTACAGCAGCCACCATTTTAGTTGCTCCTATAACCTTGATTATTTATCCTACTTGTAATCCCCCATGTTAAACCCTTAAGTCCAGGAGCATGCACCATTTAGATCATTTTTGGTTCATGGAATAATGTCATCTATTTCCTGTCCAGAATTGAAGTTTTGTAAAACTTGCACTAGCAAGTTTCCCCTTTTGTCCAACTAACATCACCACCCTCTCTTTCTTCCATAGAGACCTCCATCTGGAGTTTTTGGCCACCCCAAGACTTGCCTAAGTGCCATTGGCATTTTGTCAAACACCCTGTGGACATGTTCTGTTTTGTCATGAATTGTGGCATTGCACTGTGAGCTTGCACCGTTGAACAAACTAGCATGTCCACTAGACTCCCCGTTGCTCCTAACCTCGATCTGGTAAACACCATCCTCACCTGCGACCTGTAGCATGCCGCGGCATTGTGTCGAACATCTGGTGTGCGTGCACTGGGCGCGCCCAGAGCGCACCGATTGCAGCCACGCGGCCGAGCCGACACGCTGGCCCCCACGGCCTTGGCCCGCTCTGCAGCACCACGCCACGCGCTCCTCTCCTCGCAGCAACGCGCCAAGCAGCCCCCGCCGCGCCCGGCAGGCCAAGAGCTAGCCGCCGCCGCCGCCCGACAGCCCCTGCTCCATTCAGCACCGCCCAAGCCACCCCGGCTCGCCACCTGGCCCCGGCACAGCCCGAGCTCATCCACACGGGTGTCCGCTAGCGTTCGTCGCCGCCACGTCGCCCTAGCTACAGAGAGGCGGTTCGCCGGAGAGCTTATCCCCACCGCCGCGGAACCGACCTCGACGTGCTATAAATGGACACCCCGAGCCCCTCTGAGCACGGACGCGACCTCATGCTACCCCCATGGCGCTCCCCTGCCTCGCATTCGACCCGGGGAGGTCTTCTTAATCATCTCCGGCAACTCCTGCCGCCGCCACCGCCCCGGCCAATCCGGCACCTCCAGCACCTCCCCCTCTCCGTTCTCTTCGCCAGGAACTTCCTCATCCCCCTGTGAACCCAACCCCCTACTTAATTTTGATCGGGAACCATCGCCGCCACAAAGTCACTTCGCCACCGAAGCTTCCCTCCGCCGCGGAGCTCGCCGCCGGCGATTTACTCCTTCCCCAGCAACCCCTCGACCACCGGGAGAACCGCCCCAGCCGTGCGGATCCATCCCCACCCTCTGGAGCCCGCGAGGAGCAGCCAAACGCCGGCGACAATCGCCGGAGCCCCGCTCCGCTCGGACAGAGGAGGGAGACGACGCGCGGCGACTGGTTAAACATGACCAGTGGGCCAGGCGGGCCCAGTGTCAGCGACACCCCGCGCTGTCCACGTGAGATTAAGTGAAGGCGTATTATCCCTAGTACGCTTTCCCCGCTCCGAAAGCGTATTCCCCTCCGAAACGTTTTCTTTTTCTGTTTTATTTAAAAACAGATTTTTGACCAAAACTTTGACTAGCTCTAACTTTTTAAATATAAGTCCAAATGAGTTGATTCTTTTTCCTACCTTCTTCAAATTTGATCTAGTTTATTTTAAGATTTATTTAAAAAAAATTTAAACAACTTTTTGGTTCTGTTTTTGAAATGTGTGTTAATTCAAATATATTTTTAAATAGGATTTTTGGAAGAGAAGAAAACTTTCAAAAGTTTGGAGAGCACCTTGCCTTTCCACACATTGAAGGCAAGCATTCTGAACCCCAGCATAATAACTTTTGAAGTGATCATTGATGCATTTATAACACCACCGCATTTCGAAGGACTTGTTATTTCATGTGATATGATCATATGCATGGGTGCATGTTACCGATTTCCATGCTGTTGGTAATGGAGACACTGGTGACGATAATCACCCTCATGAGCTTTACATGCATACCGGCAGGAACCCGGGAAAACCTCTGCCTTGGGTAGGTACGAGTTTGTCGCCGGTCTTCGTCGGGACGGTTCTGTCTGGTATGGCATGGTAAGGTGATATGAGTGGTGACTCTGTTTGATGAAATATATTTGTTATACTAATCATGCAGGGAATACTTGGACCTACTGAGTCGACCGTAGATCGAGTCTTGTTCTAGTAACCCCCATACTTGTTTCGTGCTACCACTCGTCTCTACAGCAAGTAGAGTACCGTTCAGTAAGTTGTCAACCTCTTTCTAGCACACACCGTACAGAGAGGCCATGGTGGAAGATACTGGTTGTAACTGGTAGGCAGGCCACCTGGTCCGGGAGCATGGGTGTTTCCGGTTGGGACCGAGAGGGGAGGCCACCCCTTAGAGCGCGCGATATAAATTTGATCCCATGCTACGCGAGGTTGTAGCCTCCCCACTTAGAGTTTGCTTAACAGGTGTCGTGGGTGATTCCAGACACGTGTGTGATAAGCTGGTGTGTGCAAGTTAGGTGTGTTTTCAACAAAAAGACCGTAGACGGAATTAGTCCCGATGGACTAAAGAAATCCGTTACTCGTGGGTAAAGAGTACACCCTCTGCAGAGAATAAACCTATTCGAATAGCCGTGTCCATGGTTAAGGATTACAGTCTGGGATGGGTCAAGTGTTGGTCTTAGTGTCGGTCTTCGGAGGTGAAACTGTTAACCAGAAATGGAATTACTACTTGTGACTGGTGATAACTATGATTATTATTATTGCTGACTAACCCGTGATATTATTGTTATTATTGGGTATCTCTGGGATGGTTCTACCTCCGGGATATCCACTATGGTTGTTTATTTTTAAAGCCCTTTATGTGGTGTCGCTCAGAGGCCCGACTGTGGCATTTCTTTTAAAGCCCTTTATGTGGTGTCGCTCAGACGCCCGACTGTGGCATTTCTTTTAAAGCCCTTTATGTGGTGTCGCTCAGACGCCCGACTGTGGCATTTATTTTAAAGCCCTTTATGTGGTGTCGCTCAGACGCCCGACTGTGGCATTT
>NC_041385.1:381734827-381773587 GCF_002162155.2 Triticum dicoccoides | reverse complement strand
CGACTATGGCATTTCTTTTAAAGACCTTTATGTGGTGTCGCTCAGACGCCCGACTGTGGCATTTCTTTTAAAAGCCCTTTATGTGGTGTCGCTCAGACGCCCGACTGTGGCATTGCTTGCTATTTGTTTCATAATTTTTTTATACTACTATGTTATTGCAATTTTATAAATAACTTGCTTGCACGCATCCGAGATTTATTTATCTTTTGTGACTGATGTCATGAGCATAAAATATTTTTAGCACATCATTGTTATATTATACCTGTGTTCATAATGTTTGCGAGTACATTCAAAGTACTCACTGGCTTGTCCCTGGCTATTGTCTTGGCCAGATTTTTCTTGCACGGAGAGGAGCGACGCGATGCCAGCCCTGGAACCCACTCAATGGAGATAGCAGCCTCGCGAAGATAGGAATTAACCTGGTCAGCTATTCCCGTGGGAAATGGAGTCCCATAGACACTGATGCTTCGCAACCCGCTTCCGCCATCAACCACTAGCAACCATTTGTTGTACTCACAGGCCAGAATGGTCTTGTACTACATTTTTTTATTTTGCTTGGAATTTCTGTATCAAGTTGGAGCCTCATCAGCTAACAGTAATCCTGGGGCTGATGAGAACGACAGTCTTTTCTGGAAATTTTTTACCCAGAAAACCCGGTCGTGGCAATATCTTAATCTCTTTTGCAAAAGTGTATGTTGTTCTAAACTGTTGAAAACTGTAATAACTTGCCTATTTGTCTTTCTTATATTTTTTTGTGTGATTTTCTTTTGACATCATGCCTACTTGTTTAAGAGAATAATCATTCCATCTTTACAGTGGTGCAATCCATGTATTTTGATATGCCCTGTGGTGAGTGCATCAAGCTTGTGAATTGGGCTACTTGCTGTTAATGTGCTGTCAAGTCTGAATCTGTTATATCATGATGCCATGTTCACTTGATGCTACCTATTAATCCATGCATAATCTGGAGATTCTTATTTGACATGTTGTGTTGTAAATGTTATGATCTATCATGCCATGCCTTTGGATGCCTTATATATGTCTTGTAGCATATGTTTTCATGGTCATGAACATGCCTAAGTGATGTTCCAGTTTTCTGCTAACTTCATGATGCTATGTTGTGAGCTTGTTAATGATTGATCCATGCCTCTTTTGGAGATCATCCAATTAGATTTTTTTTAAATATAGTATGTTTTCTAGGACCTCATGCTAAGTTTGATAATTTTGAATATCATATGCCTCTGTTCAATGCTTGCAAACATGCTATCATAATGTTGCTATTTTACACTGCTGAAACTGTTCCATCATTCAATCTTGTTTTGTTGGTTCCTACTAATCCATGCGCCATATGCATGAGATGCTTTCATGTTATTTTCTCTTTGTTATGTGTAATTTGATGGCAGGCCCTTGTTTGCCATGTATAGTTGCTTTAGCATCTTTTTTTCATGCCTACAACATGCCATCATATTAACTTTGCTCATGTATATGCTCCTGTGTTATAAAGTTGCATTTTGCATTGATCATCTTGGTTTAATATTGTTGCCTATGAACATGAAACTTAATTATGTTTGAAGTATGTTATCTGTACTTGAAGCGAATGTCAAGTTTGTGCTCATATGATTCATGTAGCATGTTGGTTTGATAATTGCGAAGTGCCTACTTGCTATTTTAGACAACTTGTCCTTTAAATTTGTTTGGAGTGTATGTGTTGCACCGTTGCTCCGTTTTGAGAATGCTCTATATGGAACTTGCTTAGAATTGCATGTAGTTTCATATTATCATGTTGAATCCATGCTTTGAGTGTATTTTCTTGATGTTTAAATGCATTTGGCATCAATGTCATGTTTAACTTGTTTTGCTCATATCTTCTAGGCCGTAGCTCCGAATTAAATGAACTTTATATGTAACTTGACTAGAATCTCGTGTAGATCATCATGGTGCATATTAACTTGCTATTTAACAACTTGAACATAATGTGTTATTCATATCTGGACCAATTTCGAAATTTGCATATGGGGACTTACCGGAATTGGTATATGTTGTTTCCGGCCTCATTTAAACTTGCTTTGATGTGTTGTTCTTGTATGCATCATCCCTTGACATGAGTAGCATCATATAGCCTTGACATGCATCATAATTGGTTGTTAATCATGCCTTGTTTATGTGTTGTGTGTTTACCATGTTGTTTGCTTCTTTCCGGTTGTGCTCCTTCTCGATAATTCCTGTTTCGTTGCGACCGTGAGGATTCGTTCGACTACGCTTGGTTCGTCTTTGCCCGTTCATTTTCTTCATGGACTCGTTCTTATTCCCAGCGGGATTTTAGGCAAGATAACCATTACCCTGGATCTCACTACTATCATTGCTATGCTAGTTGTCTCGATGCTATCGCTATGTCGCGCTACCTACCACTTGTTCATCAAGCCTCCCAAATTGCCGACAACCTCTAACCTTTTTCACCCTTCCTAGCAAACCGTTGTTTGGCTATGTTACCGCTTTGCTCAGCCCCTCTTATAGCGTTGCTAGTTGCAGGTGTAGTTGCAGGTTGTTCCATGTTGGAACATGGATATTATGGATATCTTGGGATATCACAATATCTCTTATTTAATTAATGCATCTATATACTTGGTAAAGGGTGGAAGGCTCGGCCTTATGCCTGGTGTTTTGTTCCACTCTTGCCGCCCTAGTTTCCATCATACCGGTGTTATGTTCCTTGATTTTGCGTCCCTAACACGGTGAGGGGAATGGCACCCTCTTGACAGTTCGCTTTGAATAAAACTCTTCCAACAAGGCCCAACTTTGGTTTTACCATTTGCCTAATAACAACTAAAACTTAAATAGGGGTTTTCTTGGGACCCCTAGTATTTTTAATCAACCCCCCGGGGACAGTGCTCATGTGAGCGTTGGTCCGAACTGAGCAGCCTGCGGGGCCACCTCAGTGAAACTCGAGGGCTGGTTTTACTCGTAGCTTGTCTCATCCGTTGTGCCCTGAGAACGAGATACGTGCGGCTCCCATCGGGATTTGTCGGCACACCGGGAGGTCTTGCTAGTTTTTGTTTTACCATTGTTGAAATGTCTTGTGCACCGGGATCCCGAGTTTGATCGGATGTCCCGCGATGGAGGATTGTCTCCGCGGATCATGAGCTTATAATGGGCTAAGTTGGGACACCCCTACAGGGTTTACACTTTGGAGAGCCGTGCCCGCGGTTATGTGGCAGATGGGAGTTTTTAATATTCGGTTGTAGAGAACTTAACACCGGATTCAAATTAAAATACCCACCCGCGTGTCTAACCGTGATGGTCTCTTTCGAATGGGTCGAGAAGATAACATGGTGGTGTTATGTTTGAATGCAGGTAGTTCAGGATCACTTCTTGATCATTACTAGTTTGCGATCGTTTGCGTTGCTTCTCATCTTATTCTTGTATTCGTAAGTTAGCCACCATACATTGCTTAGTTGCTGCTACAACCTCACCACTTGTCCATTCCATACCCATTTAAGCTTTGCTAGTCTTGATACCCATGGTAATGGGATTGCTGAGTCCTCGTGGCTCACAGATTACTACAACAATAGTTGCAGGTACAGGTAATGCGATGATCATGATGCGAGAGTGATGTTTGCTCGTTTTGGAGTTCTTCTTCTGCTTCTTCGTTGTTCAGGGGTTAGGTTCCTAGTCGGCAACCTGGGCTAGTAAGGTGGATGTCGTTTGAGTTTCTGTTTGTGTTTCATCCTTAGACGGATGTTGCTCTATGTATGATGTTGTTGTATTCATGTGGAGCTGTATGCCTTTTGTATGTATCCCCAACTATTATGTAATGGTACGATATAATGATATCCACCTTGCAAAAGCGTCTCCAATATGCGCTTCTATCCTTGGTGGTACCTTCGAGTTCCTTTAGGATAGGGTCGCATATTGGGCGTGACAGCCTCGTCCTTGCACACAAGGACATAGTGCATAACACTTGATGGGTTCTCACACACTTCTCTCATCTCACTTTTGGTGGCAAATAGGACTAAGTTTTTCTTGTCGCTCAGCGTGCAGGCACTCGATTTTGGCTTGTGGCGCTCACTCTCTTTTGGGTGGGTCACTCTCTCACTTTTTTCTCCATGATGGGCAGCTTGCTTGTCGGCGATCACTTGACTTGGATACATAGGTCATAGCACGTACTCCTTTCCTTTCATCTTGAAGCTATAGTGATTGGTACGCCCGTTGTGGATGACGCCACGGTCAAATTGCCATGGACGACCAATAAGTAGGTGGCAAACGGACATCGGGACGACATCACACTCCAAAGTGTCTTCATATGCTCCGATTTTGAAGGAGAGTTTGACCGTATGCTCAACTTGGATAGTGCCGGAATCACTTAGACATTGAACCTTGTAGGGGTGCGGGTGCTTCATCTTGACCAATTGGAGCTTGGAGCACAGTTCTTCACTTGCCAAGTTGTGACAGCTCCCTCCATCGATGATGACCTTGATGGACCTTCCATTGATGTCGGCCTTGGTGTGGAAGATGTGGCATCTTTGGTCTTCATCTTGTTGATGTTGAAGAGTCAAGACTTTGGAGACAACAAGAGCGGGGTTCGATCCTCATCACAAAAGACTTGATCATCTTTGTCTTCGTTCACGCGCCGATGCATGGCCACTTGCTCAAGGGCTTCCATCTCCTCTTCACTCATGGAGTCATAGGTTCCGTCGTCGTTGAGGATCATGGTGCGCTTGTTGGTACACTCAAAGGACTTGTGGCCTCGGCCGCCGCATGTGAAACACTTGATGGAACTTGTCTTGATGGTCTCATCGGTTGGAGTAGATGATGAAGCGTGCGGCTTGAAGTTGCTTGTAGTAGGAGGACGATTTGAGGTTGTCGAAGTTTTCTTGTAACTCGACTTGTCACCATTGTTTGTAGATGGCTTGGTTGAGGTAGAAGGTGTTGGAGTCGTTGAAGCTTCGGTACTGGAGAAGCAGTAGCTCTTCGTAGAGTACTTGGCGTACTTGAAGTCATCTTGCACTTGGCGTTCCGCTTTGGTAGCTTGATGCACGAGCTCAATGAGGTTGGAGTAGGGTTGGAAGTCGGCAATCTTCTTGATGGGATGATTGAGTCCATTCAAGAAACAGGCCATAGTTTGCTCATCATCTTCTGTGACATTGGCTCTTATCATGGCAATCTCCATTTCCTTGTAGTATTCTTCAACGCTCTTTGTTCCTTGCTTGAGGAGTTGTAGTTTCTTGAAGAGATCGCGGTTGTAGTAGGTTGGCACAAAGCGTGCGCGCATGACATCTTTCATTTCCTCCCATGTGGTGATTGGTGGTTCACCTCTTGCTTCTCGGCGCTCAAGGACATGTTCCCACCATATGAGCACATAGTCTTGGAACTCAAGGGATGCCATAGCGATCTTATCTTCCTCATAGTTGTGAAAACGAACGATCTTGTCGACCTTCAATGCCCATGAAAGGTACTCTTCGGGATCGTTGCTTCCATGGAACTTGGGCATGGTGAACTTGAGCATGCCGTAGCGTTGCTCTTCATTGTGTTGGGGTCGAGGGTGATGATGAAACCCTTGATGTGGAGGATTGTCAACCTCATATTGCTCTTGGCATGGAGGATTTCCGTAGTCATCATGCTCTAGATGAACTTGAGGTTGTGGAGGAGCTTGTCGAGCTTGGGGAGGAGCTAGAGTAACTTGACGATGCACTCTTGCTTGGTAGTTTTGCTCTTGAATTTCTTCGCGAAGTGCTTCCTCTTGATTGCACCTATCTCGGTTGCGGTTGGCAATGGCTCGACTTGATTATTTAAGGGCACATTGCGCCTAAAGAGCTTGTGCTTCACATTGTTGTTGTTGAAGTTATTGAGCCTCGGCGTCTTGTTCGTCTTGATGTTATCGCGCTCGCTCTTCCTCTTGGAGAGGTTGACATTGCCTTTCTTGTGCTTGGGCAAGAGGAGCTTGGTTTTGGCGATGACAATGTGCTTGCTCATCGAAGTGCTCTTGTGGATGAGTGTCGTGTAGAGGATTGTGAATTGCTTGACGGTCTTGGCGCGCGGCTCGACGTAGAGTGTTTGATGTCGGTGTACTTGAGCCAGAGAAGGTGTCGTCGGTGTGTCGACTCGAATGACTCCTTCTTGAGTAGGACGAAGTGGAAGAATGGCGGTTCACCAACAAGGCACGAATCTCGTCCATTCTTGCATCGTTCTCTTGTTTGTGTGCGTCGAGCTTGTTGTCGAAGTAGTCTCTTGTTCGTTGCTCGGAGAGTCGCAAGTCGGTGGCGAGATTGTCTATACGGTCACTCATTGCTTGTTGTTCTTGATGCAAAGCTCATTGTGCACCGAAGAGGTGGCTCTTGGTGACATAGAATGACATGTCATCGTCTTGCTTGATGAAAAGTGGGTTGGTAGAAGAACTTGGCCTATCCATCATTCCAAGCAAATATGTGAGTGGGAGAACAAGAAGAACTTATACCAAATGTACCTTGACCGATGTTGAAGATGGATCAATGATCACTCAAATGTGGAACAAGGAAATATCACAATTGGTACAAATTCTTGTCGATTCTCACACCTACACAAGTAGAAGCTTATGGTGGAGCTCGGTTACGATGGTGGCACAAAATTTGATGCAATTGTTTGTGAGCCTCAATAATGTTGGAAAAAGATTCACAAATTTGCAAATGCAACAAGTAGACCAATAGCAAGATATGGTACAAGTGGGTCGCGCAACCAAGGAATGAGCCAAAATGTGGAAACCACGAAAATGCTCTTGTTGCATAACACTAGAGAGACGCTAGCACGATTGTACAATAGGAGGTTACGAAACTTGTGCACAACCTACTAGGAAAAAATGCAATGACTTCTATCCCAAGTATGCTATATGTATGGTATTCCGGTGATATGATCCAAGATGATCGAGTATGACAATCTTAATGTAATATGATGCTATGGTTCTTGATTATAAGCTCTTTGCTTATCTTTCCCTCTTGCTTAAAAGCTTGTTTGTTTCTTTCTCTTTTGAGATTTTTGCTCATGCAAAACTTCACGAACCAAGATAGCAATTGTGTATGCGATGACAACTTTGTGACACAAAAGATGATACCAAGATATGCACCACGTTGATATGGTATGTATGATATGGGGTATGATCACTAATGTGCACAAGTAACTTTGTAGGCCATACTCAAAGGCTAGTCTCGATGGGTAAGCGATGCAAAAGTAAGGCCATGAGGTTATCGATGCAATGGCAATGAGTAGACAAAGATGTTGTCGAGGTTACCGTTGAGTTAGTCGTTTGTAAGCAAGGGCGGTTGTTGTCTATGATGAGTCCTTGACGAAGATGAACGGTGGTGATGTTGATGTCGGACCGTACCTATATAGCTGAAACACAATAGGACACGGGGGACCAAACCTTAAATTCTCAAAGACCAAAAACAAATGGTGGTAGCGTAATGCGGTGGTGGTATAGCAGATGATGTGGTGAAAGCCCGAGGAAAAGATGCCAAATTTCAGAGAATTTTATGGTGTCAAATGATTTTGGAACCTATCTAGGTGGGTGGGGGATGTTAATATCTTGTCAACGAGCTAAAGAACATGAAAATCGGACTCTGTATGTGGAAGTTATGGGGAAAACTGTCAATCAGCCGAAGCTGAAACTGGGACGGGCGGTTGTACCGCTTGTAAGGGTGATTGTACCGCTCCTGGAGCGTCCTGGGATTCCAGTTTTGGGATGGCAGAAGTATCAGGGGATGGGTTAGCGGTTGTACCGGCTCGGGGGCCGGTTGTACCGCTTTTGTCGGGAAAATCCGTAGATCTGGGTTAGGGCAAAATTGGGGCGGAAATGGATGATTTCGGGCGCAAAATTGGGTGGATTTCATGGATGGAAACAGGTGAAACTTGAGGGGGAGCTAGATCAACTCATGGCAAAGCAAATCCATGGATCAAATCCAACAAAACTTCATCACACCAACAAATCACAAAAAAAATTGGGGCTAATTTTGGTGGGAATTTTCGAAATTGGGGAAGAACACAACAAAATCAAGCTAGAAAACACGGGGTAGGGGCTCCAAATACGTGATTAACGTGGCTCACAATACCAAGATGATGTAGGGTAGAACCCTAGATGCCCGATCTTTCATGATTGGAGGGGATACAATGAAGAACACGAAGAACATGAGGGGGGAAAACGAGGGGAACATGAGGGGAAACACGAGAGAAATCACTCAACCAACAAGATATGGTCACACATATGCTAGATCCTCGAAACACAAAGAGTGATACATGATTCGAAGCAACAAAGAACCATACAAAGGGTCTTCTCCGTGAGGAGGTCTTGAAGGGTCTTCCCGTAAAGGGTCTTGAATCCGCTTGGGGGATCTTCTCTGAAGAGGTCGTGAGCTCTGAGGAGAAGCACCAAGTGGATGAGCAAAGCTCTATCTTAAATATGAGCTATCACATTGTTGACCCTATTATGGAGCTAGCAGACAAGTATATATAGTCCAAGGGGTAAGTGGAAGATACATGGGGTAAAACCCCTTTCACTTCGCGCAGGCAGGTGGTTGTACCGGTCATGGGGGCGGTTGTACTGCTGGAAGCACATGCAGGGTGGTTGTACCGGTCACAGGGGCTGTTGTACCATTGGGAGCTCAGGTGCGGGTTCCTGGAGGTGTTCTCGGTAAGGGGTAGCGGTTGTACCGGTGTTTGGAGCGGTTGTACCGGTCTTCTGGCTGTTACGGGGATAAACCGGTGCAGTACCGGCCTTGCACCACTCGAATACAGAAGCTGGACCGGTAGTTCGGTGGTAGTCGAGCGGTTGTACCGCTCGGGTGGTTATTGGGCAGTTGTACCGGTCCTTCTGGGCTCGGTAGATTGTCTTCATGCTCTCGATGTCCATCTTGCACCATAACTTCTCCTTGGTAGCTTCCTTGGTACCTAAGCACACAAAGCATCTCCGTTTGAGGTAGTAGCCATGTCTCAAGTTGGTCAAAGGGTTGTTCAACAAGCTGAGAGTTAACCTTGATTACGATAGCTCTCGCATGGGCTCTAGTCATTGGTCCAAGTGGTGTCATGGGAGACGAAGGTAGGTCCATGGGAATGACCGTAGGATGCTCCACGTCACTCTCTCTCCTGACCGGTGGGGCCCATTGTCAGCCTCTCCACTCGCGCCCGAAGCGGTACGAGTGGAGGCGTATTCTGTGTTTACGCCATCGACGTCACCCCCCCTGGTTTTCTGTTTAATTCAAAATAATTCAAAATTTTGACCAGAACTTTAACCAGTGATAACTTTTAAACTACAAGTTCAAATGGGTTGATTATTTTTGCATTATGTTTGTTTTGAAGAGCTCTAGAAGCACACCAAAGTGTGGATTTTTCCGTGCTGTCTAGAATTTATGGTAATTTTTAGAATGATTTTTGATATTTTGTTTTGTGGTTTTTAAATATTTTCAGAGGGAGAGACTTATCTTGAAGATAACCAGGAGGAGTGTGAACCTCCTCTGCACTAAGGCAAGCCACTACCAACATTTGGATGGTGTCATTTCAATATCTATGATCTTCCTACTTGAATATGAGTTATTTTTCATCCATTTAAATTAGTTAAATAAATATTGTTTAGTGCTAGTTACTTTGTCATTCTTGAAATACTTGCATAAGTTACTGGTTGAATGTATGAACTAGTTTTGTCAGTAGAATAAAGTTTTAGCTGAGTGAATATGCTTTTATGAATAATGGTAGTTTCTTCAGGATAAATAGATTTTCATAGAAATTATGAGGTAATTAAAAATGATGCATGATAACAACCAGTGAAGTAGAACCAGTAAGGTTTGATGATGAGTAGTGCAAGAAAATCATTTTGATGATGCTGATCCGTTCATGTGAATGGTATGCTTTGCATGTCGAAAAGTTGCATGATCATGGCATCTGATGACTTGCGTGATTTTTTTTTCAAGTTAAACCTGATAATAATCCAACTTGAATATAACATTGATCAAGTCATGGTGCCACTGAATCATGTTTTTCCTTAGTGCGACCACATTTACCTTTATGGGGAGGTCTTGATTCGGTCCCTTGTCATGCCTCTTGCCCGGTAAGCCGACATAACCTTGTGTGCCCTTTTGTTTTTATGGTACCTTGTCCCCGTTTGGGACCGTTTTGACCCGATGATGGCTGTTGATGCCTTTGGTAGGCACGGGGCCACCCATGACTTAGCCCAGAAGGGAGTTGGTCGGAGTGGCCGGGAGAGTGACATGGCAAGGGAATGGTTTCGTCGGAATACCGTTGGTCCACCCGAATGGAATGCCGTGGCCAGGGATTCCGAGGTGTGGGTAAAGTGCGCTACCTCTGCAGAGTGTATTGAATCTATCAATAGCCGCGTCCTCGATTACAGACACAACTCGTGAGTAAGTCACACCATGGATCAACATAAATAAGTAATCTTGCACACTAAAGATTTATTGTTGGCACTTGTTGTGTGATGATCTGTGGGATCATGAGATGATCGTGAGTGTTGGCTTCTTTTATGATCCGAGTATGATCATCGTTCAGTTACGAGGTAACCCGCCTGGTAAGCGAGTCCGAGGGACTCAGTGCACAAGTTGGTTTCACCGCATCAGTAGTATGATTTGCATTGCATTAACATGAATAATTGTCATGATATTGTTTGCCATTATGCTTATGTTTGTTGTGAGCTTGCAAGTACATTGAATGTACTGACCTGGCGTGTCATGCCAGATTTCAGGCAAGTCATATCGGATCGGAGAGCTTCCCGCGTCTAGATCGTGTCCACCTCGGTATCCCTGTGCTATGGAGTTCCACTTTGTCGTTGTTCCGCTGCTGCGTAGTTTATGTGATCGAGGCCCCTTCATGTTCATTAAATAATGTACATACTATTCATCCACACCGTGTGTGCCGCTTGGCCTCGGAACTTGATGTAATATCAGACTTACATTTCCTCTAGCATCAATAAAGCAGTTGTTTCTGTACCACGTTGTTGTGTGTTGCCAGAAGACTTGATCTCTGGGCTGGCAATGCAAGGTAAGCCGGTTGCTCTGAGCCAGGGATGCCACAGCACTTGGTATAAGAGCCGCGCTGACTATAGGGCATGCTAGACCATTAGTGCATTAGATGAATGTTAGCTAGTTTCATCTGAGTGCCGGTAGTCATAGAAATTGAGTGTTGCATTGCATGCATTTTATTTGTTGTTATTACTAACCGTCTGATGGTTGTGAGTGTAGATGGCTCTAGTTCCGATCATGTACCATCCTGAGCCAGCTCCATACACATCGCTGTACCTGCTTCGGAACATGTGGCAACGACTCTACCCAGAGGGTGGTGATCTAGTGTATCAGGTGTATCAGGAGTGTCGGATTACGGGTTCCGCAAACCCTTGAAAGGTTAGAACTCTGGGGTGCGTGCGGAGATCTCAACCTACCCAGCCTGCCTACTCGCGATCCTCCTAAGCCTAGCGCGTCGAGCTCCAAGAGACAAAGAGACACAACAGTTTATCCTGGTTTGGGCCACCTTGCGGTGTAATACCCTACTCCAACGTTTTGGTGGATTGCCACGAAGGGCTGAGGACGAACTAGTACAGTGGATGAACTCGCCTCAGGAGGTGAGGTGTTCTTGAGCTCAAGAGAGCTGGTGAGGTGGTTCGGTGAGAATGGATCCGATCCTTCCCCTCCTCTGGTGGTGGCTAAGTCCTATTTATAGTGGCCTTTGTCCTCTTCCCAAATGTTGGCGGGAAGGGATCCCACAACGGCCGTATTTGAAAGGGGACAAGTAGTACAAGTTATCCTAACAAAAGTGGTCTTCGCCTGCGAAAAGCCCCTGGTCGTGACGCTGCAGTGGGCTCGGTGATGACCTCCATCCTGCCATCCTGACGGTCTTGGTCTTGTTGCACCAGAATGGAAACCTTTGGCTGATTCCTCGGGACTCTGCGCCTGCGGCTTGCCTCCCTTGCACCGAAGAGGAAACTGGCGCTCTGCACCCGCTGGTGCCCGCCTGGCCTTGGTCGTCACGGCTTACGCCAGCTGAGCCTCGTGAGGTGCACCTTGCATTGAACTCTCTGCCCCTCGGGAGCCATCCTGAAGAGGCCGATCCCCTCATGGGACTTGGTGTCGTTCACCTCGCGAGGCTTGGCCCCTAGCGAGGGCCTTGAGCTGCTGATGTTGAAGCTGGGCCGTACCAGGCCGTCGATGAAGCCATGTGGTGGGTCACAGGCAGGCAAGTCTGGATACCCCCATATCCAGAACGCCGACAGTAGCCCCAGGGCCCAAGGCGCGCTCGGACTTGGCTTCCACGCGAAGCCAAAGGGCAAGTGTGGAGTGTTGTGGGCCCTAACCGCCTGCGGCCTTGATGACACGTGGAGATTGATGGGATGTGGGCGTCTCCACTTCCACACGCTGCCTCGGCAACTGTCTGACTTGACGGAACGATGCAGCATGCAGGAGATCATCATGGCGCGAGGTCATGGAGGCTGGTGGTTGGCCTTCCTTGGCTATTAGTGTGAGGGAGGGGAAAAGCCCCCCGCCCATCTTTTCTTCGTTTTTCTTCCGCCCGCTTCTTCTCTCTCTTCGTCTCATTACTATGGCACCGATTAGGAGGTTCTCGGCGGCTGAGAAGGGGAAGGCTCCTAGGGAGGGGCCTGATCCTATTCCACCGAAGAAACGACTTCGCCTCCCTCATGACGCGAGCGTGGGGCGAGAGGTGGCCAGGCCTTGGCAATCAAGGCATCCGCACGGGTTCCCTCTCCCCCTGTATGCCCGTGCCCAGGATGAAGATGTGCACCATCAAGCAGTCCCCAACGATGGTGGTCGGGCCGCCATTGCCTTACCAACCGTGCCACGGACTCACGCCGAGGGTAGCTCAGCGAGTTCGTGGTGTGACCGGTGATGCCTCCTGACTCCTGGATCTGGCTCCCGAGGTTCTTCGCCAGCGAGTTGCCTCCGATGGGGCCGCTTGAGCTATGGCTACAGCATGCTGGGTGCTGCAGCTTGGCCACCGGAGCTCAAGTTGAGGTGGTGCCCCCTGGAGACGTCTTCATGATGCGTGGATGGCGTGAGGTCGCCTGGGCTTGCCGCGCAGAGGGAGACCTAGCGATTCACTTCGAGTATGATGGCGAGACCACCTTGTTCTTCAAGGTCTTCAACGTGGAGGGCGAATGGCGGGCGATGGGCCTGCTTCTGTCCCCTTTGGTGCCTCTTCCAACAACAGCGACGACTCCCGGGAATCCAGTGACTCTCCTAAGCCCAGCGAGTCTCCGGAGTCGAGCGACGACAGCTACGTGCCGCCAAGCTCCCACCGTGCTCGGACTGCGGCAGCGGCTGCCGCCCGGCGTTGCCGGTGATGCCCGATGGCTTAGCAGCTTCCTTCCTTCTTTTGTTTTCCCTGCGCGGAATGGAAATTAGCCCCCGCGGCGTTTGTAAGGATCAGAGTGTATTTAATTCCAGCATTCGTTTCTTTGATTCTGTGATGAATTCGCATATCCAGTTCGGCACGATTCTTCCCTTTTCTTTTCCCTGGACAGCGCGACGCTCTACACCGACGGGACCTAGTCCCCAGGCAGGCTCGGGGGCCGGTTGTACCACTTTTGTCGGGAAAATCCGTAGATCTGGGCCAGGGCAATATTGGGGCGGAAATGGATGATTTCGGGCGCAAAATTGGGTGGATTTCATGGATGGAGACAGGTGAAACTTGAGGGGGAGCTAGATCAATTCATGGCAAAGCAAATCCATGGATCAAATCCAACAAAACTTCATCACACCAACAAATCACAAAAAAATGGGGCTATTTTTAGTGGGGATTTTCGAAATTGGGGAAGAACACAACAAAATCAAGCTAGAAAACGCGGGGTAGGGGCTCCAAATACGTGATTAACGTGGCTCACAATACCAAGACGATGTAGGGTAGAACCCTAGATGCCCGATCTTTCATGATTGGAGGGGATACTACGAAGAACACGAAGAACATGAGGGGGGAAAACGAAGGGAACATGAGGGGAAACACGAGAGAAATCACTCAACCAACAAGATATGGTCACACATATGCTAGATCCTCGAAACACAAAGAGTGATACATGATTCAAAGCAACAAAGAACCATACAAAGGGTCTTCTCCATGAGGAGGTCTTGAAGGGTCTTCCCGTAAAGGGTCTTGAATCCGCTTGGGGGATCTTCTCTGAAGAGGTCGTGAGCTCTGAGGAGAAGCACCAAGTGGATGAGCAAAGCTCTATCTTAAATATGAGCTATCACATTGTTGACCCCATTATGGAGCTAGCAGACAAGTATATATAGTCCAAGGGGTAAGTGGAAGATACATGGGGTAAAACCCCTTTCACTTCGCACAGGGCAGGTGGTTGTACCGATCATGGGGGCGGTTGTACTGCTGGGAGCAAAGGGCAGGACGGTTGTACCGGTCACAGGGGCTGTTGTACCATTGGGAGCTCAGGTGCGGGTTCCTGGAGGTGTTCGCGGTAAGGGGTAGCGGTTGTACCGGTCTTCTGTCTGTTACGGGGATAAACCGGTGCAGTACCGGCCTTGCACCGCTCGAATACAGAAGCTGGACCGGTAGTTCGGTGGTAGTCGAGCGGTTGTACCGCTCGGGTGGTTATTGGGTAGTTGCACCGGTCCTTCTGGGCAGGGTATATTGTCTTCATGCTCTCGATGTCCATCTTGCACCGTAACTTCTCCTTGGTAGCTTCCTTGGTACCTAAGCACACAAAGCATCTCCGTTTGAGGTACTAGCCATGTCTCAAGTTGGTCAAAGGGGAGTTCAACAAGGCGAGAGTTAACCTTGTTTACGATAGCTCTCGCACGGGCTCTAGTCATTGGTCCAAGTGGTGTCATGGGAGACGAAGGTAGGTCCATGGGAATGACCGTAGGATGCTCCGCGTCACTCTCTCTCCTGACCGATGGGGTCCACTGTCAGCCTCTCCACTCGCGCCTGAAGCAGTACGAGTGGAGGCGTATTCTGTGTTTACGCCATCGACGTCACCCCCCCTAGTTTTCTGTTTAATTCAAAATAATTCAAAATTTTGACCAGAACTTTGACTAGTGATAACTTTTAAACTACAAGTCCAAATGGGTTGATTCTTTTTGCATTATGTTTGTTTTGAAGAGCTCTAGAAGCACACCAAAGTGTGGATTTTTCCGTACTGTCTAGAATTTATGGTAATTTTTAGAATGATTTTCAATATTTTGTTTTGTGGTTTTTAAATATTTTCAGAGGGAGAGACTTATCTTGAAGATAACCAGGAGGAGTGTGAACCTCCTCTGCACTAAGGCAAGCCACTACCAACATTTGGATGGTGTCATTTCAATATCTATGATCTTCCTACTTGAATATGAGTTATTTTTCATCCATTTAAATTAGTTAAATAAATATTGTTTAGTGCTAGTTACTTTGTCATGCTTGAAATACTTGCATAAGTTACTGGTTGAATGTATGAACTAGTTTAGTCAGTAGAATAAAGTTTTAACTGAGTGAATATGCTTTTATGAATAATGGTAGTTTCTTCATGATAAATAGATTTTCATAGAAATTATGAGGTAATTAAAAATGATGCATGATAACAACCAGTGAAGTAGAACAAGTAAGCTTTGATGATGAGTAGTGCAAGAAAATCATTTTGATGATGTTGATCCGTTGATGTGAATGGTATGCTTTGCATGTCGAAAAGTTGCATGATCATGGCATCTGATGACTTGCGTGATTTTATTTTCATGTTAAACCTAATAATAATCCAACTTGAATATAACATTGATCAAGTCATGGTGCCACTGAATCATGTTTTTCCTTAGTGCGACCACATTTACCTTTATGGGGAGGTCTTGATTCGGTCCCTTGTCATGCCTCTTGCCCGGTAAGCGGACATAACCTTGTGTGCCCTTTTGTTTTTATGGTACCTTGTCCCCGTTTGGGACCGTTTTGCCCCGATGATGGTTGTTGATGCCTTTGGTAGGCACGGGGCCACCCATGACTTACCCCAGAAGGGAGTTGGTCGGAGTGGACGGGAGAGTGACATGGCAAGGGAATGGTTTCGTCGGAATATTGTTGGTCCACCCGAATGGAATGCCGTGGCCTGGGATTCCGAGGTGTGGGTAAAGTGTGCTACCTCTGCAGAGTGTATTAAATCTATCAATAGCCGCGTCCTCGGTTACAGACACAACTCGTGAGTAAGTCACACCATAGATCAACATAAATAAGTAATCTTGCACACTAAAGATTTATTGTTGGCACTTGTTGTGTGATGATCTGCGGGATCATGAGATGATCGTGAGTGTTGGCTTCTTTTATGATCCGAGTATGATCATCGTTCAGTTACGAGGTAACCCGTTTGGTAAGCGAGTCCGAGGGACTCAGTGCACAAGTTGGTTTCACCGCATCAGTAGTATGATTTGAATTCCATTAACATGAATAATTGTCATGATATTGTTTGCCATTATGCTTATGTTTGTTGTGAGCTTGCAATTACATTGAATGTACTGACCTGGCATGTCATGCCAGATTTCAGGCAAGTCATATCGTATCGGAGAGCTTCCTGCGTCCAGATCATGTCCACGTTGGTATCCCTGTGCTATGGAGTTCCACTTTGTCGTCGTTCCGCTGTTGCGTAGTTTATGTGATCGAGGCCCCTTCATGTTCATTAAATAATGTACATACTACTCATCCGCACCGTGTGTGCCATGGCCTCGAAACTTGATGTAATATCAGACTTACATTTCCTCTAGCATCAATAAAGCGGTTGTTTCTGTACCAGGTTGTTATGTGTTGCCAGAAGACTTGCTCTCTGGGCTGGCAATGCAAGGTAAACTGGTTGCTCTGAGCCAGGGATGCCACAACACTTGGTATGAGAGTCGCGCTGACTATAGGGCATGCTAGACCATTAGTGCATTAGATGAACGTTAGCTAGTTTCATCTGAGTGCCGGTAGTCATAGAAATTGAGTGTTGCATTGCATGCATTTTATTTGTTGTTATTACTAACCGTCTGATGGTTGTGAGTGTAGATGGCTCTAGTTCCGATCATGTACCATCCTGAGCCAGCTCCATACACATCGCTGCACCTGCTTCGGAACATGTGGCAACGACTCTACCCAGAGGGTGGTGATCTAGTGTATCAGGTGTATCAGGAGTGTCGGATTACGGGTTCCGCAAACCCTTGAAAGGATAGAACTCTAGGGTGCGTGCGGAGATCTCAACCTACCCAGCCTGCCTACTCACGATCCTCCTAAGCCTAGCGCGTCGAGCTCCTAGAGACAAAGAGACACAACAGTTTATCCTGGTTCGGGCCACCTTGCGGTGTAATACCCTACTCCAGCGTTTTGGTGGATTGCCACGAAGGGCTGAGGACGAACTAGTACAATGGATGAACTGGCCTCAGGTGGTGAGGTGTTCTTGAGCTCAAGAGAGCTGGTGAGGTGGTTCGGTGAGAATGGATCCGATCCTTCCCCTTCTGTGGTGGTCGCTAAGTCCTATTTATAGTGGCCTTGGTCCTCTTCCCAAATGTTGGCGGGAAGGGATCCCACAACCGCCGTATTTGAAAGGGGACAAGTAGTACAACTTATCCTGACAAAAGTGGTCTTCGCCTGCGAAAAGCCCCTGGTCGTGACGCTGCGGTGGGCTCGGTGATGACCTCCATCCTGCCATCCTGACGGTCTTGGTCTTGTTGCACCAGAATGGAAACCTTTGGCTGATTCCTCGGGACTCTGCGCCTGCGGCTTGCCTCCCTTGCACCAAAGAGGAAACTGGCGCTCTGCGCCCGCTGGCGCCCGCCTGGCCTTGGTCGTCACGGCTTATGCTAGATGACCCTCGTGAGGTGCACCTTGCATTGAACTCTCCGCCCCTCGGGAGCCATCCTGAAGAGGCCGATCCCCTCATGGGACTTGGCATCGTTCACCTCACGAGGCTTGGCCCCTAGTGAGGGTCTTGAGCTGCTGATGTTGAAGCTGGGCCATACCAGGCCGTCGATGGAGCCATGTGGTGGGTTGCAGGCAGGCAAGTCTAGATACCCCCATATCCAAAACACCGACAGTAGCCCCAGGGCCCAAGGCGCGCTCGGACTTGGCTTCCACGCGAAGCCAAAGGGCAAGTGTGGAGTGCTGTGGGCCCTAACCTCCTGCGGCCTTGATGACGCGTGGAGATTAATGGGATGTGGGCGTCTCCACTTCCACACACTGCCTCGACAACTGTCTGACTTGACCGAACGATGCAGCATGCAGGAGATCATCATGGCGCGAGGTCGTGGAGGCTGGTGGTTGGCCTTCCTTTGCTATTAGTGTGAGAGAGGGGAAAAGCCCACCGCCCATCTTTTCTTCGTCTTGCTTCTGCCCTCTTCTTCTCTTTCTTCGTCTCACTACTATGGCACCGATCAGGAGGTTCTCGGCGGCTGAGAAGGGGAAGGCTCCTAGGGAGGGGCCTGATCCTCTCCCACCGAAGAAACGACTTCGCCTCCCTCATGACGCGAGCGTGGGGCGAGAGGTGGCCAGGCCTTGGCAATCGAGGCATCCGCACGGGTTCCCTCTCCCCCTGTACGCCCGTGCCCAGGATGAAGATGTGCACCATCAAGCAGTCCCCAACGATGGTGGTCGGGCCGCCATTGCCTTACCGACCGTGCCACGGACTCACGCCGAGGGTAGCTCAGCGAGTTCGTGGTGTGAGTGGCGATGCCTCCTGACTCCTGGATCTGGCTCCCGAGGTTCTTCGCTAGTGAGCTGCCTCCGATGGGGCCGCTTGAGCTATAGCTGCAGCATGCTGGGTGCTGCAGCTTGGCCACCGGAGCTGAAGTTGAGGTGGTGCCCCCTGGAGACGTCTTCATGATGCATGGATGGGGTGAGGTCGCTTGGGCTTACCGCGCAGAGGGAGACCTAGCGATTCACTTCGAGTATGATGGCGAGACCACCTTGTTCTTCAAGGTCTTCAACATGGAGGGCGAATGGCTGGAGTGCAGCCCCAGAGGGAGCAGCCCGCGGAGTGCAACAGCGGGCGAT
Source organism: Triticum dicoccoides (assembly GCF_002162155.2). NCBI lineage: Eukaryota > Viridiplantae > Streptophyta > Magnoliopsida > Poales > Poaceae > Triticum > Triticum dicoccoides. The sequence goes on along the minus strand of NC_041385.1, from coordinate 381,754,627 downwards.
GGGCCTGCTTCTGTCCCCTTTGGTGCCTCTTCCAACAGCAGCGACGACTCCTAGGTATCCAGTGACTCTCCTGAGCCCAGCGAGTCTCCGGAGTCGAGCGACGACAACTACGTGCCGCCAAGCTCCTGCCATGGTCGGACTGCGGCAGCGGCTGCCGCCCGGCGTCGCCGGTGATGCCCGATGGCTTAGCTGCTTCCTTCCTTCTTTTGTTTTCCCTGCGCGGAAAGGAAATTAGCCCCCGTGGGGTTTGTAAGGATCAGAGTGTATTTAATTCCAGCGTTGCTTTCTTTGATTCTGTGATGAATTCGCATATCCTAATTCGGCACGATTCTTCCCTTTTCTTTTCCCTGGACAGCGCTACGCTCTACGCCGACGGGACCCAGTCCCCAGGCAGGCTTCAGCCGTCGCTAGTATGCCAGGTCGTGATGCCGTGGTCAAGGCTAGGAGGTGAGCGGCCCGAGGTCCGGTAAGAGCTCATGAGACACGATGCTCACGAGGTCCCCCTCGGTGTGCAAGAAGCCGCCCAGAGAATCGAAAATGGAAGTGAAGCCACCGGAGTGGGACTGCAAGACTGGGGCATGCAGGGAGCAGGACTGGTGCCACAGCGAACGTGACTTATCTTTTGGTAGTCCTGATCCATCGGCAGGATGGTGCCTGTCCTTGCGTCGGTGGTGGTGCCGTTAGGCACGACCCGTAACGACCACCCTCTTGCCTCGCTCGTCCAGGTGCTCTACGTCCTCGGGTCCCAACCCTCGAGCGAGCTCAACAGCTGCTGGTATGCTAGTTCACGGTAACATGGTCAAGGCTAGGGGCTGAGGGCTAGCGAGTAAGTCAGAGCTCCCGAGACGCGATGCTCAGGAGCTCACCCTTCAACGTGCAAGTGATTCGCGAGACAAGATGATGGTCGTCCAGGCTGGCCAGTGAATCACCATCAGGTGAACCTGCAGGTTAGATGACAGAAGAGGCCGAGAACCCCCGCGGAGCGGGCTGTCCGCCCAGGGCCCTGGGTACCAGATTAAGGCACCGAGGACCTAGTGAGGTGGCGTGCGCGAGGCGGGTCGCAAGCCAGAGCTCGATCCTTGGGTTTGTCAGTGCTACAGGGACGAACCCGAGCACAAGCGCCGTGCCAACGTGAGTAGCCACGCAACGAGGCGAGCGAGGGACAAGACAACAAATGCAGGGAAGCCGCGAGGCAGCTAAGGCTCAAGGCCGGAGGGTGGCGATCATAGGTAAACTCCCAGAAGATAGTTAGACAATCCTGGCGAATGCAAAACGATACACACCGCAGGGATGGACCCACACGTCCTGGGGATGATGCAGCCCGAGGGGCACCCCCAAACTGAATGAACTGGAGAGATGTCACCTGGTACCATTGCTGAAGAGCTGTTGGGGTAGCAAGGACGCGCGTTGCCGGAGTCGTTCCACATGAGCCGTCCTCGTGCTGAGCCTTGGGAGGCCCAGAGGGCCTGGAAGGCTCCTGGGGGTGCTCCTCCATCTCCACTAGGATCGCCTGATGCCTGGCCTCGCGAGCCGCCAGGGCATCCCTTGCATAGCACTGGAACACCACAACCACGCCAGGCAGGCCGAAAGGCATGCAGACGTAGCTGTGGGGTGAACCCTCGCATCGGCTGACACGAGACAGCTAGAAGAGCTGCTGAGATGCGTCCATGTTGAGTCATGGGATGTCGATGCAGACGTGGAACTCCTTACCCTCACCAGGGCAATGAGTCGCACCTCATGGTAGGTGGCAATCGCCTTGCAGAACCCTTGCCTCTTGAATCTCCTCGATTGCCTTACTGATGAACTCCTGAACCCGCCTCCCGCCTGATGCCTTCTCCTGGGAAGCATGCTCTGAAGACTGCCTCCACATGGTGCCCGAGCGCCTCCCTCGTGACCATGGCTGGGTCCGAGGTCCTTCCAAGGAGATCCCTCGAGCCCAGCCTGAGAGGGGCCCCGGGCGCGCCTTCCTATGCGATGGGTGAAGGCGCCCCATCCGGGGACACGAGGCTCAACGCGTCGTTGTCAGGTGATGCTTCCTCACGAGATCCCTGACCCAGCTGCAACTTCTTTGTCTTGGGGGCGGCCTCAGGAGGGAGGGCACCACCCCTGTCTTCAGGGTTCTTGACTGCTGCAGCCTGGAAGGCATGCTCGTGGGAGCACACCGCATCCTTCTCTTGATATGCAACCATGATGACGTCGCTGCTTCCTGGCATACTGAGGACGTTGTAGCCGTGGTGCGTTACTGCCATGAACTTGGCCAGTGCTGGGTACCCTAGGATGGCATTGTAGGGCAGGCGAATGTCAGCGACGTTGAAGTCGATGAGCTTGGTGTGGTAGTTGTTGCGCTCGCCGAAGGTGGCAGGGAGGCGGACCAGCCATATCCGGTGTGCGGAACCGTCAGTTACTCCTGAAAACGGCTTGGTAGGCTGAAGCTGGTAGTACAGTACTTGGAGTATGTCGAACGTTTGAACAGACAAGACATTGAGCCCCGCTCCGCCATTGATGAGAGTCTTGGTGATGACCACGTTGCCGATGAAGGGAGAGTAGAGAATGGGGAGCATGCCAGTAGTGGTCGTGCACTTGAGCTGGTCTGAGGAGCTGAAGGTGATGGCGCATTTGGACCACCTGAGAGGGCGAGCAGCTTCTGGCTTGGGGAGCGTTGCGTTCACCTCGCGCGTGAACTTCTTGAAGATGCGGTGAGAATCTGGGGCCTGCGAGCCGCCTAGGATGCAGGCGATGGCTCGTGGCTCCTAGAAGACCCCTGCCCCCTTGTCCATGTGATGCTCTTCGTTCCTTCTTGGTGGTGGAGGCAGTGGAGGCAGACCGGCATTGCCCTGAGGGCGCTCCTCATGAGGGTGCTCCCTCCAAGCGCCCTCGCGAGGTTGGCCCTGCCAATGGTCCTCCCGAGGATGGTCGCTCCACTCCTGGTGGTGGTCGCGTCCATCCTAGCATCCTCCACCTCGGCCACCTCCGCACCCGTAACCTCGATCGTTGCGCTTGGGGCATCGACTGAGGCGCCCATCACGGAGGGCCCTAAGCTCCTGGCAGTCGTTGGTGTTGTGGCCGTGGACGTTGTGGAAGACAGAGAACGGTCGGTTTCTCTTGGACGACTCAGGTTGGTTGCAGCCACGCTTCATCTCTGGCTCGGCCGCAAGCACAGCCGGCCCTTTGCGCTTCACGTCCTTGGCCTTGGCCTTCTCGTCTTTTGGGTCAGCATCAGTGAGCCCGAGGAGGGAGAGGCGCCCCTCCTCAGCCCTTGCACACTTGTTCGCCATGTTAAACATCTTCAGGGCTATGCAGAGGTCCTCATGGATGGCGAGCTCCTCCTTCATCTTGACATCGCGGATGCCATCAGTGAACGCGGAGATGATGGCCCCATCTGGCACCTTGGGGATCTTGAGGCGAACGTTGTTGAAGCGTTGTATGTACTTCTGCAGGGTCTCCCCTGGCTACTGCTTGATGTGACACAGGTCGCCCGTGGCAGACGGACTGTCACGGGTGCCCTAGAAGTTGGCGATGAAGCGGCCGCGCATCTCTTACCAGGAAGAGACATATCCCTCGGGAAGGTTCAAGAGCCAAGAATGCGCGCCATCCATGAGACCCATCGGGAACCACTTCGCCATGATCTTCTCATCACCGATGGCCGCCTTGATGCTCAGCTCTTAGAGCTACAGGTACTCGGCGGGGTCGGCGGTGCTGTCGTAGCGTGGTTGCAGGTCAGGCTTGAACTTGCTCGGCCAGACGATGTTGCGGAGCTCCGGGGTGAATGCGCGGCATCCTACTGTGGCCACTGGGGCCCGCTAAGGAGATAGAACTTGGTCTTGGAGCACGCACGCCGCCACCACCTGTGGCAGCACGCGGGTCTGACGCGGGGGTGCATGAAGTACGCATGCTTCTCCTTGAGGTCGCTGCACCACCTGGCAGCTCACTTCTTCCCATGCAGGCGCCGAGGTGGGTCACGCCGCGGCGCCACACGCCTTGGCTCGATGATGAAGCCCTGGGCCAGAGGTGGTGGAGGTTCCCCGTGAGCCACTTCGACCGAGCGGTAGTGAAGGAGCTCCCGCGCCATGAGCAGAGCATCCTGCGCGTTCGCTGGGCCATGACGCGCGTGGGAGGACGAAGCTGCTGGAGCCACTGAAGGAGTGGCGGTGCGCCCATCACGGCGCACCGAAGGGTGTAGCGAGGAACCTTGCTGCTCATGGCCGGCAGGGCCCGTGGCGGCGTTGGCCACCGGAGGCGGAGCACGATGAGCACAACCATTGCCCGCTGGAGCCATCTGAGCCACGTGAGCGGCGATTGCGGCTCGACGCTCGGCGCGAGCTTCGCGTGCGTCAGCCATGGAGTTGTCAGAGTGATGGTGGGTCGATCGGCGGAAGAGAAGATCCAACGCACCCCTACTTGGTGCGCTAAATGTCGGATTACGGGTTCCGCAAACCCTTGTGAAGGTGCAACTATCCCTAGGTGGTTTTGGTAATTCATAACAACATATAGCTCATTGAGCTAATGCTATTCGAAGACTATTATTTCGAGAAAGCTCAATGAATGGCATGGCATGGATGATGAAAGTGGATCCCTCAAAATACTAAGGACAAAGGATTGGCTCAAGCTCAAAAGCTCAAGACTCTTCATTTTACATTTTAGTGATCCAAGATCACATTGAGTCTATAGGAAAAGCCAATACTATCAAGAAGGGATGAGGTGTTGCTTAATGAGCCTCTTGCTTCATGTGCTTAGTGATATGCTCCAAAACCCTCAACTACTTTCCCACATCCACAAATGACCTAACCCTAAAGCCAAAATCGGTCACACCGATTCTTTCTATCCGGCGCCACCGATTCCAAAAGTCATAGCCACTGCCACAAACCCTAAGCCATGAGAACGAACCTACACTTCCAACTTACCATTTCTGAGAGAGAACCACCTACTCATGTGTTGAGGCCAAGATATTCCATTCCTACCATATGAATCGTGATGTCTATCCTTCCCCAAGTTGCTTTCCACTCAAATCTTCTTTCCACCAGATCCAAAACCTACGAGAGAGAGTTGAGTGTTGGGGAGACTATCATTTGAAGCACAAGAGCAAGGAGTTCATCATCAACGCACCATTTGTTACTTCTTGGAGAGTGGTGTCTCCTAGATTGGCTAGGTGTCACTTGGGAGCCTCCGACAAGATTGTGGAGTTGAACCAAGGAGTTTGTAAGGGCAAGGAGATCGCCTACTTCATGAAGATCTACCGCTAGTGAGGCAAGTCCTTCGTGGGCGACGGCCATGATGGGATAGACAAGGTTGCTTCTTCGTGGACCCTTCATGGGTGGAGCCCTCCGTGGACTCGCACGGCCGTTACCCTTCGTGGGTTGAAGTCTCCATCAACGTGGATGTACGATAGCACCACCTATCGGAACCACGCCAAAAACATCCGTGTCTCCAATTGCGTTTGAATCCTCCAAACCATTCCCTTTACTTTCTTGCAACTTGCATGCTTTAATTTCCGCTACCTATACACTCTTTGCATGCTTTCTTGAATTGTGTGATGATTGCTTGACTTGTCCTAAAATAGCTAAAATCTGCCAAACTCTAAAATTGGGAAAAGGTTAAGTTTTTATTGGTCAAGTAGTCTAATCACCCCCCTCCTCTAGACATACTTCAAGGTCCTACAATTGGTATCAGAGCCAGGTTTCCATTTGCTTTGATTTCCATAGCTTTTGGTGGTCATAGCCTTGGTTTTACAACCTAGGAGAGTATGGCGTCTAGCGAGGGAAATTATCACCGTAGAGGTCCTTACTTTGATGGTACTAATTTTGCTAGTTGGAAGCATCAGATGAAAATGCATATTCTTGGACATAACCCCGCTGTTTGGGCAATTATTTGTATTGGCTTGCAAGGTGAATTCTTCGATGGGAGAGAACCGAACCGTGAAGCTAATGCGGAAGAATTGAAGATGCTGCAATACAACGCTCAAGCATGTGACATCATCTTCAACGGATTGTGCCCCGAAGAATTCAACAAAATCAGCCGTCTTGAGAATGCAAAGGAAATTTGGGATACTTTGATTGATATGCCTGAAGGTACCGGGTCCGTCAAGGAATCCAAGTTGGATGTGCTCCAAAGTCAGCTTGACAAGTGCAAAATGAAGGATGGTGAAGGTATCGCTGAAATGTACTCTAGGCTTGCTCTTATCACAAATGAGATTGCCGGCTTAGGGAGTGAAGAGATGACCGACAAATTCATTACCAAGAAAATCCTAAGAGCATTGGATGGAAAGTATGATACCGTGTGCACATTGATCCAAATTATGCCAAACTACAAAGATCTCAAGCCAACAGAAGTCATTGGAAGGATTGTTGCTCATGAGATGTCACTCAAGGATAAGGAGGAACTTCACAACAAGTCAAGTGGTGCTTACAAAGCCTCAAGTGAAGCCCCCACATCATCAAGTGAGAAACCAACCTTCAATGAAGAATTGAGCTTAATGGTGATGAACTTCAACAAATTCTACAAAAATAGAAGCAAAGAAAGAAGCTCCAAGTCAAGGTATTACAATGACAAGAGATCTTCTAGTCGAGAGCGCAATTGCTACAATTGTGGGAGACCCGGACACTACTCCAATGAGTGTACGGCACCCTACAAAAGAAGAGAAGATTCTCCAAGAAGGAGCAAAAGAGAAGAATCACCAGAGGAGGAGTAGAGATGATCGTTATGAACGAAGACCCTCACGGAGAAGTAAGGATTCGGAAAGAAAGGACAAGTCATCAAGGAGCTACACAAAACGAAGACATCAAGCTCATGTTGGTGAATGGGTTTCCGGCTCCGGCTCCGACAATCACTCCGAGAGAAGCTATCACTCTGACTCCAAATATACTCAAGATGAAGGTGTTGCCAGTCTAGCACTTGTGTCAACAAACTCCTACGACATATTTAACGCACCAAATGAAGGTGCTGGAAGATGCTTCATGGCCAAAGGTCCAAAGGTAACACATCCCGAGTATATTGATTTTAATAGTGATGAAGATGACTTGCTTGTGGATGATGATTTACTTGTTGACAACTCTAGTGATGAATACTATGATGAAACGTCAATTAATCATGCTAATAAAACGAATGACAATGATAAGGAGAAAATTGAGCTTCTAACTAAAGAACTAAACACTCTTAAGTTGGCTCATGAAACTATCTTCGAAGATCATCGAGAACTTTTAAGGGCTCATGAGAAGTTACGCTTTGAAAAGCTCAATCTTGAGCAAGAGCATGAGTTCTTAAAGGCAATCAATGATGATCTCCGCAAGAAAAGTTATTCTTACATTGCCAAGCATTTACTCTTATCTACTTACATGCCTCAAGTTAAGTCTAGTAACAAGTACAAGAAAGATACTTCCTCTAGTAGTAACAATAATAATGTCAAATCCAATGTTGTTGCTTCTAGTAGTTCTCTTGATTCCACTAATGATTCTCTTATCCAAGTTACACTTGAGCAAGAAAATAGTTTATTGAAGGGAATTATAGAGAAAGGTGTTTACAAGAGCCTTGCTGGGAGTAAGCAATTCGAGGAAATTGTACGCAAGCAAGGAAGGCACCGGAAGAATCAAGGTGTTGGTTTTGAACGAAAGTTCAACGCCAATGGAGTTGAGTGGGAAGAAGATCAATACCCCAAGACAAAGTTTGTTCCTCAACAAGAGAAGTATGATCCTACTTCCTTCAAGGGGACACAATCTCAAGATGATCTTCCACCACAAGACCACAAGAACAAAGGCAAGGACAAGCTTCAAGAAGAGATTGATGCATTTGAAGAAGCACCTAAAGCCTCGTTCAAGTGGGTCCCCAAGACTATGTCAAGTTATACTTCATCAAGTACAACTACAACTCCAAGGATTCCCATCAAGATGATGTGGATCCCGAAGAAGAAGAACTAGAGAGTTCTTGAGGATGACTCTGCCAACATTCTTCACTCATATCATTTTGGCATGAACAAGTGCAATCAACTTTCACATCTTGCACTAGTTCAAGGAGTCACAAACCCTCATGTTGGTAAGGCAAGGGATAAGGTAACCTAATGTTTTCATGGACATCATCTTGTGTGTGCATCACTCTATGTCTATGGATATTCTTGTTTGTTCCTTGTGGGACTAACCCATGTAGGCAAGTTGAAAGTGCAACTCACTCCAAAGGATTGCTCCAAATGATCTACATCAACATTGAGCATCTACATCTTCAACACCTACATGAAGTCATCATCGACAAAACACAAGGTTAGTTCATCCCTCTAAGGGGGGATCTCACATATAGGGGGAGCTTAACTCTAAGAATTGAGTCAAAGCAACTCTAATGGTGTGAACACATTAATGCATTATGTAAAAGTGGTAACCCCACTTGAGCTTAAACGATGAGTATGACCTTTGATCAAATGTTCTCATTTGACTCCTAAGTCAATATACTCATATATAGATGACCTAGTCATCGCCAATTGCTTGATAGATGCTAAAATTGGTTGTGCATGCTTTGCCACATATTTCAATTGCCATCTTATTGTGTGAGCATGTTGGTGCATATTTTACTCATTCAAGGACATCCACTTGTTGTTTTGTTTGTTTGGATTCTTTTCTTTGTGCCAAGTGGATGGACAAGAATGCCTAAGAACCTTCTTTAGCTATCTATGCTTTTCTTGTCTCAAACTCTATTCATGCTACATCACAAAATTTGATCAAGTCAGATTCGAACCACTCTGTGTGAGGAGCACTCGGAGTCCCCGATTCGTCATAGACTTAAACTTCCAAAACCTCTTAGTGATTCTCAGTCTGACCGATCCTTCCATTTCGGTCCTACCGAGATCATCAAGTTGATCTGAGTTTTCAATCTCTGTGCAATGGATTTTAACTTTTCGGTCTCACCGATTTGCTGTAACTGAACACAGTTATGCATCTCAGTGCCACCGAGTTGTTCCACTCGGTCACACCGACAGGGTCGAGCTATATATATAGCCACGGGCAAAATTTTGGAAATTTCTCCGAAACCCTTCGCCCGCGCAATAGCTCGCTCTGCCATCGTGGTCTCTGGATCGTCTCCTCATCGCTAGCAGCCTCCTGTCGCTGGTCTTCGCCGCCGTCAACGGATTTTGACCCCGCCGTTGCCGCCGTAGCAAGTCCACCACCAAGTTAGGGTATGGACTTAATCTTTGTGCTATCCACGTCTTATTCCTGGCACATTGTTTTCATATTGATTCTTGCCACGATTGAAACTCTTCTACCTAGCCAAAGTAGTTCATAGATTAGATGTGATTCAAATTTTTAGGGTTAGGTTTCCGCCGAAACCATCTCGGACTCACCAAGTTGAAAAACTCGGTCTCACCGATTTGGCTTATGCCATTGCACTAGTGACTCTCGGTCTGACCGAGAATTACTAATCGGTGCAACCGATTTGAGGATTCTGTGAAACCCTAGCAGTCTCGGTACCACCGAACTGAAACTCGGTCCAACCGAGATCATCAGTTTAGGTTCCAAAACTGCTTCGGTATCACCGAGTTTGAAAATCGGTGGATCCGAAATGCTTTCTGTGGAAAACTAAGACTGAACTTTTGAGTCATTCTTTTGCAAAAACCTCTGCATTTTGTGATGCTCATCTTTTCTATCTCATCTATAACTCTTCACAGGGTCAGCAGTCAGCTTTTGCAGTATGTCTGATCAAAGTGACAGCCAGAACAGGTCAGAAGAGCAGATGGACTTGAGTGAGGGCACTAGTCCCTCAACTTCAGATGAAGGGAGCAGAAGTACTCCTAGCAATTTGCCTAAGGCTGCAACTAGGCAAAGGAGGAAAAGAACTTCAGATTCAGAGGATGAAGATTACAAAGCTGAGGAAGATGAGGCTACTTCCAAGAAAGTGGTGCTCAAGAAGGAATATGGCTCAGCAAAGAATACAAAGCCAGGCATGAAGACCAAAATGCCTGCACGAAGACAACCAATGTCCAAGGCCAGAGCATCAACTCAAGTGCCTAAAAGGCCTGATCCCAAAGAGCCAGCTGCTGAAGGAAAGAAGAGGAAGGAAAGTGTCAAGAAGACCATGGCCAAAATTGTTGGTCAACCTTCCATGATGGAAGAGGAAGAGCTTGCTGCACCAGCTCTAAAGGCAGCTAAGCTTATGGGAGATGCAATCAGATCAGGGGCTGCAACATCCAAGCCCAAGGAATCACCCAAAGCTGCCTCCAAGGCCAAGCAAGTTCCAAAGAGGAATACTAGGAGTATTCCAGCTGCTGAGAAGAACAAGGCCCCAGTGCCCAATGTTACTGAATATTCAGAAGAAGAACGACATGTTCTAAGAAAGCTCAAGCCCAAGATACCAGACCACAATGATGCCCATCCTGTGGCTGAGGACATGAGAATCAGGAAGGATTTGGGGCTAAGACTGTGGAGAATGGAAGATCCACATGCTTCAAGAAGAAGAACTGTTGTTAACTACAGGTTCCACACAAAGGAACAACAAGACTTCTATGAAACAATTCTGTTGGACAAGAAGCCCATAGTCTGTGACATGAGGTGGGTTGACTGAAAATTCATCAAGGAAAATGAACAGCACTATCCTGGAGTGCAAGACAGCTTTGTTGCTTGTGGAGTTGCGGATTTTGTTGGACAGAAGTTCACCAACTGGAATGATGAGCTTATCATGCAGTTCTACTCCACAACACACTTTTACCCAGATGGAAGAATAGTTTGGATGTCTGAAGGTACAAGGTACCAGTCCACTATTGAAGAATGGGCAAGTCTGATCAATGCCCCCAAGGAGAATGAGGATGACCTAGACATTTATGCAAAGAAGAAGTTGGGTCACAATTCAATGGCTCACATGTACAAGGAAATTCCAGATAAGGCATTAGAGACTCACAAGTTTGGATCAGTTCACTTTCTGCTATCAGATTTGCCAACCATAAATTGGATTCTGAGGCACACTTTGTTGCCCAAGTCTGGTGACCATAACATGATCAGAGGGCATGCCATCAACATGTTTCATGTGTTTGATGTGCCACAGAAGTTCAAAGTCATGAGCCTGATCATTGAAACAATCAAGAGGACTGCAGCAGATCAGAAGAGGAGCTGTGGATATGCACCTCAGATTCAAGAATTGATAAACTCAAAAATGGGCACAGGAAAATATCAGTTGGATAAGGAACACTTTCCACTTTATCCAGACTTTGAGGACAATGAGGTTGTCATGAATGAAGGTGATCCACAATAAGTTCAAGCTCAGGAGAAGAAGGAGAAGGCAAAGAGGGAGAAGGCTGCCAAGATGCCAACTCAAGAGGAGGCATCTGAATATTTCTTGAAAACCAAACAGGAGCAGCTTGGTTACTTGATAGCATCATCTCTGAGGATTGAGAAGGGGTTGGCCACCCTAACTCAAAACCAGAAGAGCCTCGAAAGAATCATGGAACAAAAATTCTATGATCTAGATGTCAAGGAAACTGAGATTCAGTCAGTTGTGGAGCAGCTGCAGGATGACATGCAAGAGAGGAAGGGCAAGACTACCACCAATGTGATTGCCAGAGTGCCCAGAGCCCAGAGGTCAGTTGCAGTGCCAGTGACAGACACTAGAGCAACAACTTCAGCACCAGCCACTGCCCCTACAGTTCCAGTGCAACCAGCTCCAGCACCAACTCCTCCAGCTCCATCCACTTCAACTGAAGCCTTCATCCAAGGAGCCATCTATACACCACCACCAGAAGATCAAGCCTGAGTGTCGATCTAGCACTATGCATTTTCTATGAACTTTTTGGTAACTTGTTGCCTAAGGGGGAGAAAAATGTACAGATCATAGGCTTCGAGAGAGAGAGTGTTGCTTTTGTTCTCTCTTGCTTTATTTGGTGGTTTTTCATTCTTTGTTTGCTTTTGGTTGAGACACTATGCTTGTGAGACATTGATGATCATGTGTTTGATCATAAGCTACACTTATGCATGCTTGATATTATCCTATCTATCTTACGTGATCACTCACTATGCTTGGTGATGAGTGCATGTATTCATTGTTTATTATTTTGACCGCTCCACCAAGATGTATGTGACATGGAAGAGTAACCCATGAGCCTAATTCATTGTGCATTTGCAGTCCAAAGCAAATCTAAAACTATGCACAAATTTAGGGGGAGCTCTTGCTTATCACATACTTCTCAAAGCGACGATGTTATTGAAATTTTATTATCATTTGTCGAAGCTTTGATCTATATGTTGTCATCAATTACCAAAAAGGGGGAGATTGAAAGTGCAACTATCCCTAGGTGGTTTTGGTAATTCATAAAGACATATAGCTCATTGAGCAAATGCTATTCCAAGACTATTATTTCAGGAAAGCTCAATGAATGGCATGGCATGGATGATGAAAGTGGATCCCTCAAAATACTAAGGACAAAGGATTGGCTCAAGCTCAAAAGCTCAAGACTCTTCATTTTACATTTTAGTGATCCAAGATCACATTGAGTCTATAGGAAAAGCCAATACTATCAAGAATGGATGAGGTGTTGCTTAATGAGCCTCTTGCTTCATGTGCTTAGTGATATGCTCCAAAACCCTCAACTACTTTCCCACAACCACAAATGACCTAAACCTAAAGCCAAAATCTGTCATACCGATTCTTTCTATCCGGCGCCACCGATTCTAAAAGTCATAGCCACTGCCACAAACCCTAAGCAAATCGGTCTTACCGATAGGGATCTCGATCTCACCGAGATGGGGTTGCAATCTCTCTGTTTCCCTTCGTAACGTTTCGGTCTAACCGAAGTGAGCGATCGGTCCCACCGAGATTGCAATGTAAACTCTCTGTTTCCTTTTTGTAACATTTCAGTCTCACCGAAAAGAGCAAATCGGTCCCACCGAGTTTACCTGACCAACTCTCTGGAAAGCTTATTACCAAATCGGTCTCACCGAGTTTGTGTAATCGGTCTCACCGAGATTATGTTATACCCTAACCCTAACCAAATCGGCCTCACCGATATGCATGTTAGTCCCACCGAAAATCACTAACGGTCACTAGGTTTACTAAATCGGTCCAACCGAGTTTAACGATTCGGTCCCACCGAGTTTGGTAAATTGTGTGTAACGGTTAGATTTTGTGTGGAGGCTATATATACCCCTCCACCTCCTCTTCATTCGTGGAGAGAGCCATCAGAACGAACCTACACTTCCAACTTACCATTTCTGAGAGAGAACCACCTACTCATGTGTTGAGGCCAAGATATTCCATTCCTACCATATGAATCGTGATGTCTATCCTTCCCCAAGTTGCTTTCCACTCAAATCTTCTTTCCACCAGATCCAAAACCTATGAGAGAGAGTTGAGTGTTGGGGAGACTATCATTTGAAGCACAAGAGCAAGGAGTTCATCATCAACGCACCATTTGTTACTTCTTGGAGAGTGGTGTCTCCTAGATTGGCTAGGTGTCACTTGGGAGCCTCCGACAAGATTGTGGAGTTGAACCAAGGAGTTTGTAAGGGCAAGGAGATCGCCTACTTCGTGAAGATCTACCGCTAGTGAGGCAAGTCCTTCGTGGGCGACGACCATGGTGGGATAGACAAGGTTGCTTCTTCGTGGACCCTTCGTGGGTGGAGCCCTCCGTGGACTCGCGCAGCCGTTACCCTTCGTGGGTTGAAGTCTCCATCAACGTGGATGTACGATAGCACCAGCTATCGGAACCACACCAAAAACATCCGTGTCTCCAATTGTGTTTGAATCCTCCAAACCCTTCCCTTTACTTTCTTGCAAGTTGCATGCTTTAATTTCCGCTGCCTATACACTCTTTGCATGCTTGCTTGAATTGTGTGCTGATTGCTTGACTTGTCCTAAAATAGCTAAAATCTGCCAAACTCTAAAATTGGGAAAAGGTTATGTTTTTATTGGTCTAGTAGTGTAATCACCCCCCCCCTCTAGACATGCTTCAAGGTCCTACACCTTGAAAGGTCCGAACTCAGGGGTGCGTGCGGAGATCTCAAGCTACCTAGCCTGCGTACTCATGATCCTCCTAAGCCTAGTGCGTCGATCTCCAAGAGACAAAGAGACACAACAGTTTATCCTGGTTCGGGCCACCTTGCGGTGTAATACCCAACTCCAGTGTTTTGGTGGATTGCCTCGAAGGGCTGAGGACGATCCATCTCCTCCTATGGTGGTGGCTAAGTCCTATTTATAGTGGCCTTGGTCCTCTTCCCAAATGTTGGCGGGAAGGGATCCCACAACGACCGGATTTGAAAGGGGACAAGTAGTACAGCTTATCCTGACAAAAGTGGTCTTCGCCTTCCAAAAGCCCCTGGTCGTGACGCTGCGATGGGCTCGGTGATGACCTCCGCCGTGCCGTCCCTGACGGTCTTGGTGTTGTTGCACCAGAATAGAAACCTTTGGCTGATTCCTTGGGACTCCGTGCCTGCGGCTTGCCTCCCTTGCACCAAAGAGGAAACTGGCGCTCTGCGCCTGCTGGCGCCCGCCTGGCCTTGGTTGTCATGGATCACGTCAGCTGAGCCTCGTGAGATGCACCTTGCATTGAACTCTGCACCCCTCGGGAGCCATCCTGAAGAGGCCGATCCCCTCGGGGGTCTTGGCGTCATCCACCTCGGGAGGCTTGGCCCCTCGCGAGGGTCTTGAGCTGGTGATGTTGAAGCTGGGCCATACCAGGCCGTCGATGGAGCCACGTGGTGGGCCGTAGGCAGGCAAGTCTGGATAGCCTCATATCTAGAACACCGACAGGGAGCATCTGGCTGGTTCATTGTATGAGTACTATGTGGAGGTCACTCTACACCACAGTTCCCCTTTCGGCGCTTACACTTGTTCCACTAAGAGTGGTTTCGCTTCTACGCCGTCTCAGGCTGTCCAGTTTGCTGCAATCGAGGCTCTTGTAGACTTGCGCTACAACGAGGTTCACATGGACACCCACCCAGGTTTCTACTACTACCCATCTCTGCACGAGAATGGGCGTATTCGCTTTCCTCTTATTGATCCGGCGTGCGATCGTCCTTCTAGCCACCTTTGTCGCTATATCACTGCCAGTTATCTCTTGATCTATGAGTTGGCCCGAGAGTTAACCCAAGCCCGGATAGCCCTTGCTACAGCTCGGAATAGGAACCCTCCACCTACTGTTGGTTTCACTCCCTATGTTCCTCCAGCCTTTGTTCCTCGGTGACCACTCAGGGTACCACTAACCCTTTGGCAGTGACCCCTCGAAGTGCCCGTGCTGCGTGGGCTTCCCTTGTCACTACTCCTGCAGCCCCTATGCTTAGATATCACCCCACACCTGCCACTAAGGGAGAGTCCTTGAGGCAGCGCCATCTTGTCTCTTTCAATCCGGAGGTATCCACTATCAGTTTAGGATCTGAGTCCGGCTCAGGAGAGGAGCCTGCAGTAGTGCCAGCCCAGCATGAGATTGCTAGAGTATCGCCTTCGTCATGAGGATAATGTATGGATGTAGTCGTACGTGTCATGATGATTAGTTTCATGTATGAGGGTAGTGAACTCGTCATGATGTTTATCTTTCATGTTGAGTCTATGTATAATTATGTTGGAACCTTTTTATTCGCCTTGGTTTCTTTTCGTTGTTTTCTTCTGGGATTGTCACTGGCTTTTCCTCCCATTCTTGGATATTTCTCATCGCGGTTGCTTTGTATTGGGAAAATAAATAATAGGATGACGCGGGGAGGCAGCAACAGTCACACTTGTGAGGATGTCTCTGTTCATCGCTCCGCAAGACAGGCATGACATTCCCCCGAGTTGAACCATCCACCACTGCCACATCCGCCCTCCACTGAGCAAATCATGCGTATGTTTGAAGAAAGAAGGAACAACGATCTGATGGAGCTATTGAGAAGTCTGCAAGCTATGGTTGGACAGAATGGAAATCAGAATGGTCATTACTCCAAGCTGTCAGATTTTCAGAGGACCAAACCTCCCAGTTTCAGTCAAGTTATCGATCCTTTGGAAGCTGATGATTGGTTAAGGACTATTGAGAAGAAGCTGGAAATTGCTCGCACTTAAGAAGGAGACAAGGTTCCATTAGCCACGCATTATCTTGAAGGAGGTGCCGCTATATGGTGGGATAATGCTAAGGCTGTGTGGCCCGCAGATGAAGAGATTACTTGGACCAAATTCAAGGATCATTTCTGCAAGTACCATATTCCAGCCAGGATTATGAAAATCAAGCAGCGCAAATTCCTTGCTCTAACTCAAGGAAGCCTGTCAGTAAGTGAGTACTTGCACAAGTTCAACCATTTGGCCCGATATTCTCTTATGATGTGGCCACCGAAGAAAGGAAGATCGACAGATTTCTTGGAGGACTGAACCAACACCTCAGGTGCACTCTCAGTATGTTTGATTTCCCGGATTTCCAAACTCTGGTGAACAAGGCCCTCATCGCAGAAAGGGAGCACAAGCTCATGCATGAAAACAGGCCCACTAATAATGACCACAAGCGCAAATGCGAGCCTAAGAAGGATATGCAACCAGTGCAGAAGGCTCGTATTTGACAACAGACTCAGGTTGAGTACAAACCCAATTGGTAGCAGAATGTCAACAAGACCACTACTCAAGTCAAGAATGTTGTGACCAGTCTGGTACGTCAAGAATGTCAGTGCAACAATTCCTGCTTTAGCTGTGGACAAACTGGACATTATGCCAGACAGTGCCCCAAGAACGGCAAGACAACCACTCCACTATATCCACAAGTCAACCGCCTGGAGCCCTTTTCTGTCCCAAGAGCCATCCAAGGACAAATCCATCACCTCTCCACCGACGAAGCCCAAGAGGACCCGGAAGTCATCATTGGTATGTTTCCTGTTAATAACATACCTGCAATAATTTTATTCAACTCTGGGGCTTCCCACTCTTTTCTTTTGTGGCGTTTTGTTGTCCAAAACAAATTTCCTTGCTCGGTTTTGGGAAAAAGCATGATGGTACAATCCCCGGGATCGGTGCTCCGAAGCAATCTGGTCTGCCGTAATTTGGAAGTTGGTATCAAGGGAGTCAAGTTTCTAACGTCCTTGATAGTCATCGAGTCTGCCAAATTGGATATTATTTTGGGAATGAATTGGTTAACCCAATATCAAGTATGCATCAATTGTGCGACTATAGAAGTCAACATGACAAGTCAAGAAGGTCGAACCACAAAATTATATGCCCGCAGGAGCATACCTAAGAAGGAAATGGTTTTCACGGCTGTGGCTGAAGAATTGGAATTGATTCATGTGGTCAGTGAGTATCCAGATGTATTTTCTGAGGAATTACTAGGAATGCTGCCAGACAGGGAGCTTGAGTTTGCAATTGACATGGTGCCTGGAACTGCACCGATATATAAAAAATATTATCGGATGCCTTCATCAGAATTAGTGGAATTAAAGAAACAGCTTGATGAGATGCTGCAGAAAGGATATGTCCGTCCAAGCTCTTCACCATGTGGATCACCCGCTATATTCGTGGATAAAAAGGATGGCAGTCTTCGGATGTGTGTGGACTACCGATTGTTGAATGATGTCATCATCAATAACAAATATCCACTACCGAGGATTGATGATTTGTTTGATCAACTCAGTGGGGCCAAAGTATTCTCCAAGATTGATTTGAGGACCAGATACCACCAACTCAAAATCAAGAAGGAAGAAATTCCAAAGACCGCGTTCACTACTCGGTACGGTCTTTATGAATATACCGTCATGTCCTTCGGTCTCACCAATGCCCCTAACTTTCTTGTGCATATGATGAATAAGGTGTTTATGGATTTCTTGGATAAGTTCGTGGTGGTATTCATCAATGACATCCTCATCTACTCAAAAAGCGAAGAAGAGCACAAGGACCACCTCAGAGCAGTTTTGCAAAGGCTCCGTGACCATAAGCTTTATGCAAAGTTCAGCAAGTGCGAGTTTTGGCTGAAGCAAGTTGGGTTTTTAGGGCATGTTCTCTCAGCAGAAGGGATAGCTATGGATCCAAGTAAGGTGAAAGATGTGCTTGATTGGGCCGCACCCACAACAGTCTCAGAAATCCGGAGTTTCCTTGGATTAGCCGGATATTACAGCCATTTTATCGAAGGATTCTCTAGGATTGCCAAGCCAATGACAAAGCTCCTCAAGAAAGATAAGAATTTTGAATGGACTGAGGGCTGCAAAAGGAGCTTCAACGAGCTAAAAGCCAGACTGACGTCAGCACCAGTATTGACCCTTCCCGGCATCTATCGCAATTTTGATGTATACCGCGACGCCTCCAGGAGAGGCATTGGAGGTGTACTCATGCAAGATGGCAATGTTGTGGCCTATGCATCCCGACAACTACGACCTCACGAAGGGAACTAACCAACTCATGATTTGGAATTGGCCACTGTTGTGCATGCTTTGAAAATTTGGAGACACTATCTTATTGGTAAAAGGTGTCAGATATTTACCGACCACAAGAGTCTCAAATATATATTCACTCAACCAGATTTAAACCTTCGACAACGAAGATGGCTCGAGTTGGTCAAGGATTACAACCTCGGAATA
Source organism: Triticum dicoccoides (assembly GCF_002162155.2). Classification (NCBI taxonomy): domain Eukaryota; kingdom Viridiplantae; phylum Streptophyta; class Magnoliopsida; order Poales; family Poaceae; genus Triticum; species Triticum dicoccoides. Next base: position 381,736,151 of record NC_041385.1, on the reverse strand, counting down.
AATTATTGTAAGTGCATCTAGTGCCACCCCTAGTTGGTTTTGGAGTATTGACGACAAACTTGGTTGAGGGACTAATGTGTTTGTGAGAATTGCAGGATAACACAGGTAGTAGTCCCATATTGATTCGGTTTACCTACCAGAGATAACCTCTAAAAATGTGTGAAGACACTGAAGACAATGGTGGTCTGTGAAGACATTCACATTGAAGACTATGACAAGAGAAGACATCGCGTGAAGACTATGGACTGCAAAGACATAGTTGTTTCGTAGTTTCCTTTTCTTCTTTGTTGAGTCATAGGAACCACCATATTGTTAAGTGGGGTCCAAGTGAACAAAGTTAGAGTGACTGATGTGATGCTCAACCAAATCCTATGTCTTCGAGAGAAGAAAATGAGAGAAAATCTTATCCAGAGCTGGATAAGTCAGCTTGGCTTGTAGCCCAAGCTAAGCTATCGCGTGTGTTTGAAATCTAACCGTTGGACACGTGTCAGTTTCTTAGTCACCCAGGGTCATTTTGGACAAATCAGGCCGGGTTGCCTCCTGGCTATAAATAGCCCATGCCCTACACCATAAATTGGTGGCTTATCAGAGTTAGTGCATGACTTTAATTGTTTGAGGGCAACCCACCTCCGAAGCCTTTGAGAGAGAATCCTTGTGAGGACAAAGCCCAAAACATCCAGAGACAAAGAGTGTTAGGCATCACTGAAGTCTTTCTGTCCGCGTGATCTGAAGACTTATTACACTTGAGGACTGTGAATCCTCCAGCTGGTTAGGCATCGCGTTCTGAGCATCCAAGAGTCATTGTGGATTGCCGGTGAAGAAAAAAGACACATCCGTGACATTTTGGGCCGAATGAATTTTTTTTCTATCATACTTATGACACTTGTATGATGATAATTGAGACAAAACCCGGTATCATCATAGATGTGGTGGGCTCCTACTTCTATGATAAAAAATCATGACAGAAAATGGGCTTTTCATCCTGGGCGGGCCGGAGACGCAGCTGCATGACATTCTTTGGGCCGTCCATGACGAGAAAAACCGTGGTAGAAGCGAGGGCGAGGAAAATATTGGGGAGTTCCTGGCTACGGTGGGCGGTCGGGGGCCGAGCGATGCGCGTTTCTCTCGTACATGTATGTGCGTGTGTGCGAGGCATTGACTCTGACTGAACCCAAGCGAGGCGTTGGGCTCTAACTGAACCCCGAGCGATTACACTGCAGGCTACATTTTACTGTACCCAAGCGATTGATCGATGGCTGTTAACTGAACCCAATCGAGCGATTCCTTCGCTACTGCTGCTAACTAAAGCCGATCGATTAGATGA
>NC_041385.1:381712505-381734453 GCF_002162155.2 Triticum dicoccoides | reverse complement strand
GATGAACAGTGAGCGGTGGGGGTGGATGAACAGGACCGCGTGGAGTGGAGGGCTGGATGAACAGGACGACCCCGTGGAGGGCTGGATGAACAGTAGATGATGGAGGGGTGCCTGTGAAGGGGTGGTTGAACAGTAGCCGGTGGAGTAGCGCGCGGTGGAGGCTGGATGAACAGGAGCCCGTGGAGGCTGGAGGAGGTCGACGGTAGCCCGTGGAGGCTGGAGGAGGTCGACGATGGCGATGAACAGTATCCCGTGGAGTCCCGTTTTATGGTACGCCACACCCCTCCCGATGAACAGGACCCCCGTTTCGACCGTAGTGCTCCAACACAAGTCTGTTTCGTCCATTTTGTGGCATGCCACAGCCCTCCTGATCAACAGGACCCCCATTTCGACCGTAGAAGGTCTGTTTCCTCCGTTTTGCGGTATGCCAGACCCCTCCTGATGAACAGGATCCCATTTCAAACGTGGCCGGTCGAACGCAAGGCTGTTTCCTCTGTTCTGCGGTACGCCAGGCCTGGTTTCCATCGCCTATTCCGTCCAAGACGGTTGGCTCCCACGCGTTCCGTTGCCTCCCGATGAACACGACGCATTCCGTTGCCTCCCCATGAACACGACGACGACGCGGTTTCTCCGTTCCGACCCAGCCATTACACGAGCCCTGGCCGTACATATGCACGAGTAGGTGTTCGAGACCCCGCACGTATGTACCTACGTGGCCGTATTTTCTTTCTTGCACCCTCGCTATTGTACGTACGTGTACATGCTACATGCACGCCTCTACTACGACACGTGCGCACCTCTACATTGACCAGTATGTACGTACACGTTCGCGACCAGAATGACAACGCTGCGTACGCTTCAACCAGGTCAGTCCCGACTGTCAGGAACTTCCTTCTCTGCAAAGATGTAGCTGGTGGGTCCCAGCAGTCAGGGGGGCGAATCGTTTTTTTTTTGCCCGGATGCACTTCCTTGCGTGCGAAGGTGTAGCTGGTGGCTCCCAGCAGTCAGGGGGGAAAGGTTTTTTCGCGAAATATGGTGGCCCATCTGGTGGGTCCCTGCTGTCAGGTGGAGGAATAATTATTTTGTGCGTAATAAGGAGGCACTTCCTTGCGGCTGCCGTGGACCCAGCTGTCGGCCTCTCCACGTACAGTACTCTTCCGATGGAAGTCGTTCGTTGACCACATTGACCACGCCACGCCGAGAGCACCACGGCGGTGGACGACGGCGAGGCCTAGGAAGGGGACGACGTGGAGCCGGGGAAGACGCTGCATTGGATGCCCACGCATAGAGGAGTATGAGGGTTCACTCGTTCAGCTGCGGTGTGAGGCTTCCGTTGCCGTAGAATAACAGGGGGTGTGGGTGAGTGGAGGGATGGCCTCGCCAGCGGCAGGAGTAGTAGGGGGCGGTGAGGCCTCCGCGGCATCACAGCTGGCCACGGGAGGCAGGAGTAGGCGGCACGACCGGCGCTGCTTTGGACGGCTGAAGCAAGAAGACCAGAGGTTGAAGAAGCAGGATGGCCCTCAGATGGACATTGTACGGTCACTGCAGCTAGAATCATTCATATTGACTAAGTTGACAAAGCCCTCCATCCCCGTCAACTTAGTGGGCCCACAAGTCAGCCTCCCACCAAGGTGGGTCCCAGCTAGCAGGGGGAGTATTCATTTTTTCTGCTTAATAAGGAGGCACTTCCGGTGGGTCCGAGCTGACAGCGAGGGAAACATTTTTTTTTGCAAAATATGGTAGCCCGTCAGGTGGGTCCAAGCAGTCAAGGAGCAAACGTTTTTTTTGCAAAATACAGTGGCCCGTCTAGTGGGTCCCTGCTGTCAGTTGGAGGAATCATTATTTTCCGTGAAATAAGGAGGCACTTCCTTGCTGCGGCCGTGGACCCAGCTGTCAGCCTCTCCACGTACAGTATACTTCCGATGGAAGTCGTTCCTTGACCACGTTGACCACGCCATGTTCTGTTGCATGCATGCGTCCATGGGCGTGGTGCGTCCCCACTGTCAGCCTCTCACGTAAAGTCATCTTCCGACGACTCTCGGTTGTTGACCACGTTGACCACACCATGCCGAGCGCACCAAGGCCGGTGGACGACGGCGAGGCCCCAAACTAGAACGACCCAGAGATGGGCGAGACGGGGAAGTGGAGTCACAGATGGAGAGGAGTGGGAAAGTTCACTAGTTCGGGTACGCGGCAGCACAGCCGCGGTGCCGCCCACGGGAGACAGGAGCAAGAATAGAGGTTAAAAAAGGAGCATGGTTGTTGGATTAACATCCAACGGTCCAGCTGCGAGAATCATTTGTTGATTAAGTCGACAAAGTTGTGCGTACACGTCCGCTTAGTAGGCCCATAAGTTAGTCACCAAATCTGATGGGTCCCAGCTGTCAACAAGATGAATATTTTTTCGCAAAACAAGGAGGCACTTCCTTCCGTGCGAAGATACAGCCGGTGGGTCCCAGCTGTCAGGTGGAGGAAACATTTTTTTCAGCTTAATAAGGAGGAACTTTCCTTGCGTGCGACCATGCACCTTGTGGGTCCCAGCCGTCAGACTCTCCACGTATAGTCCTCTTCTGATGACTCTTGTTTGTTGACCACGCCGTACCGAGTGCGGCGAGGCGGTGGACGACGGCGAGACCTCGGACGGGAATGACTCGGAGATCGGAAGATGCGGCTATGGAGTCGCAGATTGAGAGGAGGAGAAGGGTTATAACTGGTTCTGTTGCGGCGTGGGGCTGCAGTCTGTGGAGAATAACAGGAGGTGTCGAGGGGTGGAGGGATAGCCTGGCCGGCGGGTCGGGTAGCGCTTCGCAGCGAAGCATGCTAAGCAGAGCCGCTAGCCGCCGGAGGCTAGACCAGGCGGTCCCGGCGACGCTGGAGGAAGAAGACGAGAGATTGAAGGTGCATGTCGGACGTTGGATACAAATCCAATGGTTGTGGATGACACAATCATTTGTTGACCAAGTTGACAACACCCTGCGTAGGCTTCGACCTATTGGCCCACATGTCAGCCTGCAAAAATGTGGCATATATTTAACCCATGTTTTCTAGAATGTACAGTCCATTTTCTAGGTTGGGTGAACAAATAATTTCGCGTCAATCAGGCCCATTTATATTTTCTAAGAAATCCCAGCCCATTTGCACTTCCTTGAAATACACGAATTAGCTGGGCTCGTTATATATATAATGTTATCTTAGAAGGAGCAATTAATATCAAAGAATAAACCAGAGAGGCACATTATATATATATATAATATATATATATATATATATATATATATATATATATAATTAACAAATTAGCGAGTTATTGCTCAAAATAAAAATGAGCGCGTTATTATTAAATTGTTCCTTAAAATCTTCGCAAGCTTTTGTATGCAATCACCAGGATTTTCCTTGCCTGTGAGTAAAAAACAACCAGGATTTTCCTTGCCAACTTCCGTTAAAAATTTACTTTTATAAGTTAATAACACGTGGGATGTTTTTATAATGTATATATAAGTCTCTATAAAATATACGATAATAGTAATAATATAAATATATATAATGTGGTTAGAAAGGAAAACATAAATTGGACACAACATTATTATTCTTATATATAGATAAATAGAACAGAGACCTGTGTTTTATTAAAAAATACATTGGGCTGCCGATCTTTAAGAAAAAGCCCATAGACCGGTATGGACCTCAAAAAATAAGTTGAAACCACTATCTCCGTATGTCAAGGGCTACGCATGTTAAAATACAAAACCTAGGCCTAGCTGATACTTGTTTGCCCTCTGAAAAAAATGATACCAGATCCCCGAGCGAACTGGATTAAAGAGGGGCCCAGCGGCACGACTGAAGAAGCACATCAGGAGCGATTTTTTTTCTTCAGTGGATGGCTCTCGATAGCATTTTTTTACTTGCCTCTGCACCATAAAACTTGTATTTTTAGCCTCCCAGTCTGTCGTGGTGGACCAGCAACCCATTTGCTGGGCGGGCCAACCTACAGAAACCAGCACTCGATTTTTCATCAAGCCCCAAAAACAACGCAATACTATGTTTGTTTTGAGGCCGAAAACATTACGGCAGGGGTTGAGTGGGGGAGAGGGGAGACAGAGTAATAAAAAGAATAAAAAGATCTGATGCGTCGTTGCTACCCTAACAAAGCAGGTGCAATTTTTCTCGGGAAGAAGGTGTGCCGTTGACACCCACACGTCACATACCCCACAGTAGGCATACTAACAAGTTCACCCACAAATACAACATAAAAGGTAAACATTCATATCAAACTCAAGTTCACAGGACACGTTCATATTCATAGCCAACATTCACTATCAACAACTCAAAAGATTCATATATACACAAGCTCAACATATCTATGCATCCAAATGATTGATAGATCACATGACAATATTCATACATAATTCACAAAAATATTCAGATATACACATGTTCAGTATGTTTATGCATCCAAATGATTGAGATCACAGCCAATATGATCCATGGACGAACTTTAATTACCTAGGGTACAGACTGGTAAATGGTGTTCAGTCGGAGGTACTTCTTGCTAAAATTAGTTCTTGTACGAGCAAACTTTTGAGTACATAAGAGGCAGCACAGACAATCTGAACTTTGCTTGTAGGTTTATCCTCAAATAGTGGCCTCGTATCGAGCGAGGTTTGAGCAACTTGGACACTACTTTCATCCAACTAGTTTACTGGCTCATCTTGGTCCTATAGCTCGCCAAAATTCTACATTGTAGACGAGAAAGGAGGCGGTTGAGAAAATGAACCACCCAAATTTTTTGTGCAGTTCAAATGAAATGGAGCATCACTGGCGTGCAGACTGATTAAGTGCCAGATGAATATACGTGTCAACCAACTTGTCTAGAATCTTTAGACTCCATGCCATACAGTTTGCTACCATATCTGCCTATAACCAAAAGGCACAAGTTGGGACCAAAGACTGGACTGTGTTCTTCTGGGCTATGTGCCAAGCAATATTTTTGGCGTTCACTCTCCTAATACTTTGGAGTTTGACAATTGGTTGACGCCGGTTGATACTCGAATGAATATAGGCACTTCTTGTCAACATCGATGCTTGTCTGAGTGAACTTTGGAGTACATGGCAGCAGCATAAGTATCTGTCCATTTGATCATTTTGTGTAGTTCTACTAAAATCACCCAATGCAATGATTTGCCTGCGAGTTCAGGCTCCAAGTTACTCCTTTATAAAATCGGCAAACAGTAACACAATACCAAATTACCAATTCATGACAACCACAATAATCAGGATACAGACCAGTACCAACCTGTGTGAGGTATCATATCAATTACTATTTCCTTTGACTGGAAGCCGAGATAAGTGAAGCGACTGACAGCGAAGGAAAAAAGCAAGCCGAGATTAGCGACTGACAGGAAAGGACGGAAGCTGTCAAGGCAATGAAGCACCCAAAGTTTTTGTGCAGTTCCACCAAACTCAAGCATCCCTGTTGGCATATATATTGAGAGAGTGAGATTACTGTAATAGTGGGACTAGTTGATGAAACATACACTAACAAATAGAAGCGCCCTCATTATCTTAATGGGTAAAGTTAGCAACATAGTAGTCTTTCTTAAAGAGAGGTATTAGTTTATTTAATCAGTGCCAATTAGCTCAACACTCAAAGCATTGCCATTTATCATAGGTTAAAAACTTTAACGTGCAAAGATAAAGGAGTTTCTCATGATAGTAGCACGATACAAATAGAGATGACAGCAAACTTATATGGATGAAGGCCTTAGGCCCATACCAACCTGAGAAAAAAAGCTTATTCATGTAGTCCCATAAGAGATGATAAAGCACTCACTAGAATCACACAATAGTATGTATTTTTGTGCACTTCAAATGTATGGTTGAAATCACACTTGTTTACAAGTGCTAAAATTATATCGCAAGATTATCAAGAACTTCCAGCAGAGTTAAAGCACTGACTAGGATACAGTTCACTGTATTGTCTTGTGTAGTTCCACTAAAATGTATGATTGGCACAACATGATCCCTATTTGCACAAGTAGGAACAAGGTGAAACCTTCATTAGCTTAGTGAGAAAGGATAGGAAGACATTAGCATATTACTCAAACAGTAACATCAGATTCATGATGGACAATACGCAAAACATTGCCTCATTGAACCAATGGCAATAAATTGACATGGAAAACAATAGCACTATTATGTCATGACACTAATAATATTCCCTCCCTGTTCCACCACATGATTCACCTCCATAGAGAAACATACACACGTACATGATTCAGCATAGGGTCCTACTAAAGATTTGTTTAACTCCGACAGGAAAATTAGGTAGCAATAAATTAGTGGTACTTAAGTACTCCTAATTAATTAAGTGAGACAGCAGAAGTGGAAAGGCTCCCGGGAGGATCGTCTCACATGTAAGGTAGTCATTGCCGGAGCCCTTGAATGGCCTCGAATGAGGCCTCTGGCTTCAGCAAGATCGCCTTGGCACTGTTTATTCTTCTTCTTCTTCCTCTTCATGCTCGGTTTCTCTTTCTCCTCACCAGTTGGTGAAACCAAGTACATGATTGGCCTTCTAATTTAGAATTGGTTTTGTCAGTGAGGGAGCACGAGTGTACTAGTAAAAACTAGCATTATTTTCTCATGGCAGTCGGAAAATAGAGATGAACACATGCATTAAGTATCATTCTTACCTAAAGGAAGGTTATGGCGCCAATATGGATGACGAGGATTGGAACACAGATCTCCCTTTGTGCAGTTCCACCGAAAAGAACCAACTGTTCCATTCTGACATTCCAGTTAAACAACATGAAAGTCACTTCTTTTAAGAAGAGTTTTGTGCAGTGCACCAAAAGGTCACAATAGCAACCAGGTGAATTGGATATCCTTGTTTGCACAAAAAGGTACAGAGGAAACAGTCAGAGTCTCAAACAATTACAGGCAAAAACATTTGGCTAAACTTGTCATGGCTTATAACAGTGGCATGGCTTCATTTTTACCAGGGACATTAGATTAAGAACAGCCAAATATTTGGTATAAGGGCATGGGATAGTGGGTGCACCAGCAGTCTAGGACCATGTACGTAAACAAGGGCATAAAGTGGTGATTCATAGTTTGTTGCCCTGAGAAACAAACATCCAAGAAACATATCTGGGTTGGTCCCATTTTTGTTCACTCCAGCCACCTACTCCTATGCGTGGATAGCAAATCTAGTCCCGATCATAGAACTGTGTACAGCGTTACCCCTATATTTCCCTTTTCGACCAAGAGACCGATTGGATGACCAATCTGCACTACTTTCACCCCTTTCCTTCCTTTTTGTACCAAGTCCGATGTACATACTAAATTCCCTCACCCCCACTTTATTTCTTGTTTGAACCAAGTACTCCCTCCGTCCAGAATTACTCGTCATCAAAATGGATGTGTCTAGAACTAAAATACATCTAGATACATCCATTTCAATGACAAGTATTTTCGGACGGAGGGAGCACAAGATTTGACTCCATGAAGTAGCTTTACTTCTAACAATAGAAAAAAAGGTGACGTTGGACCATCCGATCGAGAGGGGCTGAGAGGTAGAAAATGATGCACATGCAACGATGTAGCGAGCTGGGGAAGTAGAGCTAAGGCGGTGTCGAACGAAGATATACCTGAAGGTCGTCGGGATGTGGATAGGTGGGCGGCGGGAGGCCGGATCCGCCGACAGGCAACGACGAAGGGATTGGAGGACCTCCCATGCCGGCGCTCGGCCAGAGATAATGGTGCGGCCGGCAGTAGGTCTCCTCCCTCGCTGTCGACGACGGCCTAAATGCCGCCCCTCCTCCCCTTCACCGACGAGGGGGGATACGTCCGGATCTGTAACCAGCGGTGAGGATAGAAAGAAAATGTTTTTTGAAGGGAGAAAGACAGTGTTACTACCCCTATCTTGTTTAGATGTGGAGAGGATGATAGTGTGTGAATAGAGCAACCCTAGCAAGCAAGCGCAGAGGCTCCGGCCTATATATACGTAGTGGGATAGTTTTCCTTTTTCACTCCATCAAAACAATCGTTTAAAATTGTGTACTACTACATGCCAGGTCATTTTTTTAGTTGTTGATTGTTTTTTGAGATAGCTACCCACTTGTTCCAAGTGGTGTTACAGGTCACACTTTGTATCGTTCAAGTCTGGTAATACAAGTCCCTCCATTAAATGAACAACCACCCCCTCGTAAAAATTGTGAACAAGCCAATGGCTAAAATTAGCGGAAACGTGGGTTGCCCCAACATGCATTATTATTTATATTTTCTACTCCCTCCGTTCCTAAATTAAGTCTTTTTATTAGCCACACCTAAGACAAGAATTTTTTTATTAGCAGTGAACCCCACATGTCATAGACACAAAAATTGTGGCAAGATTCCCTTAGGCAAGCCAAAGTGTGTCTAATAATTTGAGCAACTCAGGTTAGGCAAGTGTGGCAAGTGTGGGAAAAATAATGTGGGAACATAAGACAAACATAGTCACAATCCAAACAGCCCCGTAATTTTTTGTGACATGCATGAAAATTTGGTTAGTTAAATTTATAGTCAAAATTTGGCAAGGTGCATCAAATCAACACATGCAAGTATCAAAAGGGAAGTCACGGCATGCATGCATGCATTGTACTCCCTCTGTTTCCAAATATAAGTCTTTTTAGAGATTGCAACAAGTGATTACATATGAAGCAGAATATGTCTACATACATCCGTATGTTGTAGTCCATTTGAAATGTGTAAAAAGACTTATATCGAGTGCAATGCTTTGATGTGTCGCGTCAACTCGTACAAGACCGATAAACTTGATTACTACAGGCCCTCTCCCTTGCGGACTGAGCTCCGGTGCCTTAACTGCACCTGCCTTTAGCTGCATGACAGGAGGGCCAACCACCTGTTGGGCCCACCGGTCATAGACGCAAAGGCAGGAGCAGTAAGTAGAAGCTTTCGCTACACGCTATCCCTCCTGCACGAGGTGGACGGACATGCAGCAGTGGATTCGATAATGTAGAAGTAGGAGTAACATCATTGTTCGTCTTCTCGAAGAGGCAAAGAGCCAAGCGCAACCCGAACGTGGCAGTTGCGAACGCTTGCGTGGTGCGGTGCCTTGGAGCACGCAGGCTCTTGCATGAGACAAAATTGCTATTGTTTAACAATTAAACTCCATCATTCATTGGTTGATACTCATTCTGCATAGGTCCACACGCTTAGTACCGTTTCCTCCTGGGGTCACCAATGTTTATTTGCTAATTAATAGCATTGCATGCAATGAACTAGCCATTGCAAGTCATTAAAAGCATGCACACCTCTCATCTCTTATTGGTTGATATGTCAAGAAACAAGAAACAAGGTAGAAGTTAATGCACCGCGCCTAAGTGTTTTGGGACTATTTGGTTTTCGTAAGATGACTTACACACCTAGATGGAGGGAGTAGTATAGCCCTGTAAACCGGAAAGGAGTACTTGCCTTTCTAGAGATTTCAACAAGTGACTAGACTACACCGCGTGCAGTACTCCATCCCTTCCGGTTTATAGGGCTCAAATCTCAAATCTCATGAACCAAGGCATTTTGCGATTGGAGGAATGTATCTCGTACTTTACAAAACTACCCTAATTAAACTCATGCATTAATTATGTAGTTCTCTCATTTTTCCTCTCCGCCCTGGTCGCGGTGCACAATATTGAGCACTCCTATATGACTAGCCGCTCTATCTACATGCAAGACATTTCAAAGTATCCAGGCCCGCATGCCATCCACCAAATCATGGCGGGGTGCTACAGTCGAGACTCACCTGTCACCCCGGTGTGGCCGTCATGACCCGTCATATCACAAAACCCACACCTTTACCAGCAGTGGTAAGGTGGCCTCCAAGTTGGACTGGACGAAGCAACCATCATTTCACAGGAACGCTCGTTCAAGCCCTTTCTTCCCTTTCTTGAAGAAAACCTGATGCGGAACATCCTTCCATCATCCCCATGGACTCTACTTCGACCACACTTGCTCCAAGAGGACCCATGACAAGAGCCCGAGCACGTGCCATCCAATCCGAGGTTAACTCTCTCCTTGTTGAACTTCCCTTTGACCCATTTGAGACATGGCTACTACCTCAAACAGAGACACTTTGTGTGCTCAGGTACCATGTAAGCAGCCAAGGAGAAGGAGTAGTGCAAGATGGACGTCAAGATCAAGGAGGCATTCCACCCAGCCTGGAAGGACCGGTACAACCGCCCAACCACCGCCTGAGCGGAACAACCGGCCAGCCACCGCCCAACAACCGGCCACCATTCTGTGATCAAGCGGTGCAAGGCCGGTACAGCACCGGTTCTACCGGTTTCTGCCCAAAGACCGGAACAACCGCCCCGACATCCGGTACAACTGCTGGATCCTTCGACGTCCACCTCCAGAAGCCAGCGCCCGACCTCCCAGCGGTAGTACCGCCTTCCTCGGCCGGAACTACCGCCCCTCATGAGCTCTCTGCGGTACTACCGGCCCCATGATCGGTACTACCGGCCTGCCTGCGCGCAGTGCGAGGGGTTTTCACCCCATGTATCCTCTCCCACTTACCCCCTTCGTGGCTTAGCACTATATATACTCGTCTCCTAGCTTTGTATTAGGTTTAGCATTCGTTTAGCTCATATTTTGTGTGAGAGCCTTGCTCATCCACTTGGCTACTTCTCCTAAGAGCTCAGGACCTCTTCGGAGAAGATCCCCCAAGCGGATTCAAGACCCCTTTCTAGGGAAGACCATCAAGGCCTCCGTATGGAGAAGAACGGTTCCTTTGTATCCTTACCTTTGTTGATTGTGGATCATATGTTACTCTATGTTGTCGGTGATCTAGCACTCGTGTGATTGATGCTATGTCGGTTTAGCGTTTTCTCTTGTTCTCCCCGTGTTTCTTCCCTCGAGTTCTTCCGCGTGTTCTTCGTGATTCCCCGGAGGATCCCTCCAAACGTGAAAGATCGTCCACCTAGGGTTCCGCCCTACATCATCTTGGTATCATGAGCCACGTTGATCACGTTTTTGGAGCCCCTACCCCGTGTTTTCTAGCTTGATTTTGTTGTTTTCGTCCTAAATCCGAAAATCCCCACCAAAAATAGCCCCCAAATTTTTTTGTGATTTGTTGGTTTGATGACGTTTTGTTGATTTTGATCTGTGGATTTGCTTGGTTTCAAGTGGATTTAGCATTCCCCCGAGTTTCCCCTCTTTCCATCCACGAAATCCACCCAATTTTGCCCCGAAATCATCCATTTCCGCCACAAAATCGTGCCCCGTTTCGTTCTGTGTCAAATCCCTACATGAGTGGTACAACCGCCCCCCTGAGCGGTACCACCTCTGAGTTCCGTAAGCGGTACAACCACCCGTCCGAGCGGTACTACCGCCCAGGCCAATTTCAGCATTCTGAGTTTCACCATTTTCAGCGTAACTTCCACATCCGGAGTCCGATTTTCACGTTCTTTAGCTCGTTGAGAAGCTATTGACATCCCCCATCCAGCTCCACTTTCCGCTTCCATCGTTGTTGCTTTTGGTCTTTGAGAATTTGAGTTGTGGTTCCCTTGTCCTATTGTGTTTCGGCTATATAGGTACGGTTCGACGTCAACATCACCACCGCTCATCTTTGCCAAGGACTCATCATCATCAAGGACGGTAACCTCGACGACATCTTTGTCATCTCTCGCAATTGCATTGATAACCACATAGCCTTACTTTTGCGTTGCTTACCCATCGAGACTAGCCATTGAGTATTGCCGGCAACGTGACTTGTGCACATTAGTAATCATACTCCATAGCATACATAGCAAACCATAGTGGTGCATATCTTGGGATCCACTTGTCTGTCACAAAGTTGTCATCGCATACACAATTGCTATCTTGGTTCATGAAGTTTGCATAAGAAAAGAGCTCAAAAGTGAAGAGCCACCCAAGCTTTTAAGCAAAGAGGAAAGATAAGCAAAGAGCTTATAAGAGAGAACCATAGCATCATACAACATTAAGATTGTCATATCCGATCATCTTGGATCATAGCACCGAAATATCATACATATAGCATACTTGGGATAGAGATCGTTGCATTTTTGCCTAGTAGGTTGTGCACAAGTTTGCGTATCCGCCTATTGTGCAATCGTGCTAGCGCCTCTCTAGTATTGTGCAACAAGAGCATTTCGTGGTTTCCACATTTTGGCTCACTTTTGGTTTGCACAATCCCACTTATCTATTTGCGTGTGTGTTTCCGTGTACCTCTACTTGCTTGGTCTACTTGTTACATTTGCGAATTTGCAAATCTTTTTCAACATCTTTGAGTCAAACTAACGATTGCAATCAATTTTGTGCCACCATCCTAACCAAGCTCCACCATAAGCTTTTACTTGTGTAGGTGTGAGAACCGACAAGAATTGGTACCAAAAGCGCTATTTCATTGTTCGCATTTGAGTGAACTTGATTCATCTTCAACATCGGTCAAGGTACATTTGGTACACGTTCTTTTCCTTCTACCACTTACATTTTGCTTGGTATGATGGATAGGCCAAGTTCTTCTACCACTCCACCTCTCGTCGAGAACGGCGACGACATGTCATCATTCGTCACAAAGAGCCACCTCTTTGGTGCTCAAAGGGCGTTACACCAAGAGCAACAAGCTTTGAATGACCGCATCGACAACCTCGCCACCGACTTGCGACTCTCCGAGCAACGTACAAGAGACTACTTCGACAACAAGTTCGACTCTCACAAGCAAGAAAATGATGCAAGAATGGATGAGATCCGCGCCTTGATGAGGAACCGGCATCATTCCACTTCTTCCTCCTCAAGACGGAGCCGCTCGAGTCGACACTCCGATGACACCTTCTCCGGCTCAAGTACACCGTCATCGACCATTCTTCGACGAGTAGAGCATCAAGACCGTCATGCATCTCGCAACCCGCTACATGACAAGCATCCACAAGAGCAAGTCGATGAGCAAGTCCCTCGTGCTCAATCACACCAAGTGGATTTTTCTCAAGCTCAAGATCGGCAACGACTACGGCGCCAAGAAGAAGAACGAGCGCGTCTACACCAAGAAGAACAAGACGCCGAGGCTCAACGTCTTCAACAACAACAACAACGAGAAGCGCAAGCTCTTGAGGTGCAACGTGCCCTTCAAGAATCAAGTCGAGCCATGGCCAACCGCAATCGCGAATGGCGCAATCAAGAGGAAGCTCTTGGAGAAGAAATCCAAGAGAGGAACTACCAACCGTGTGTGCAACTTCAAGCTCCACAAGCACCTCAACTTCAAGCTCAACGAGAACAAGTTGACCATGGACTTCCTCCACGCCAAGAGCAACATGAGGATGATTACCCTCCACGCCAAGGGCGTCATCATCACCATCGCCAACAACACAATGAAGAGCAACGCTATGGCAAGCTCAAATTCACAATGCCCAAGTTCAATGGAAGCAATGATCCCGAAGAATACCTCTCATGGGCATTGAAAGTCGACAAAATCTTTCGTTTGCACAACTATGAGGAAGAGAAGAAGATCGCTATGGCATCACTTGAGTTCCAAGACTATGTGCTCATATGGTGGGAACAAGTCCTTGAGCATCGGCAAGCAAGAGGTAGACCTCCAATCACCACTTGGGCTCAAATGAAGGATGTCATGCGAGCATGTTTTGTGCCAACCTACTACAACCATGATCTCTTCAAGAAGCTACAACTCCTCAAGCAAGGAACAAAGAGTGTTGAAGAATACTACAAGGAAATGGAGATTGCCATGATTCGAGCCAATGTCACGGAGGATGATGAGCAAACAATGGAACGATTCTTGAATGGACTCAATCATCCCATCAAGAAGATCGCCGACTTCCAACCCTACTCCAACCTCATTGAGCTCGTGCATCAAGCTACAAAGGCGGAACGTCAAGTGCAAGATGACTTCAAGTATGCCAAGTACTCATCCAAGACATATGGCTTCTCCAACAATCAAGCTTCAACAACTCCTCCAACATCTACGTCAACCAAGCCTTCTCCAAGCAATGACGACAAGTCAAGTTACAAGAAAACTTCATCAAGTTCAAGTCGTCTTCCTCCTAATACAAGCAACTTCAAGCCGCGTGCTTCATCATCTACTCCAACCGATGAGACCATCAAGACAAGCTCCTTCAAGTGTTTCACTTGCGGCGGCCGAGGCCACAAGTCCTATCAATGCATGAACAAGCGCACCATGATCCTCAACGAAGATGGCACATATGACTCCTTGAATGAAGAGGAGATGGAAGCCCTTGAGCAAGTGGCCATGCACCGGCGCGTGAACGAGGATGAAGATGATCAAGTCTTTTGTGATGAGGATTCGAGCCCCGCTCTCGTTGTCTCCAAAGTCTTGACACTTCAACATCAACAAGAAGAAGACCAACGATGCCACATCTTCTACACTAAGGCCGGCATCAATGGAAGGTCCGTCAAGGTCATCATCGATGGAGGTAGTTGTCACAACTTGGAAAGTGAAGAACTATGCTCCAAACTTCAATTGGTCAAGAATAAGCACCCGCACCCCTACAAGGTTCAATGGCTAAGTGACTCCGGCACTATACGAGTCGAGCATACGGTCCAAGTCTCCTTCAAAATCGGTGCATATGAGGACACTTTGGAGTGTGATGTGGTCCTAATGACCGTTTGCCACCTCCTTCTTGGTCGACCATGGCAATTCGACCGTGGTGTCATCCACAATGGGCGAACCAACCACTATAGCTTCCAGATGAAAGGGAAGGAGTATGTGCGACGACCTATGTCTCCTAGTCAAGTGATAGCCGACAAGCAAGCCACCCACCATGGAGAGAAGAGTGAGAAAGTGACCCACCCAAAAGTGAGTGAGAGCCACAAGCCAAATATGAGCGCCTCTTCGCCTAGAGAGAAAAACCTCATCCTATTTGCCACCAAAAGTGAGATAAGAGAAGTGTGTGAGAACCCATCGAGTGTGATGCACTTCGTCCTTGTGTTCAAAGATGGAGAGCCAACAACTAACACCTCTCACGAGTTACCTTTAGTGTTTAAGTCTCTTTTGCAGGAATTCAAAGATGTCTTCCCCGATGAGCTACCTCCGGGTCTACCTCCACTACGAGGCATTGAGCATCGAATCGACCTCATCCCCGGAGCGCCACTTCCAAACAAAGCCCCATACCGTGTCAATCCCGAAGAAACCAAGGAGATTCAACGACAAGTACAACAACTCATTGACAACGGTCATGTACGTGAAAGCTTAAGCCCATGTGCCATTCCCGTTATACTTGTGCCTAAACCCGATGGCAGTTTTCGCTTGTGTTCCGATTGTAGACCCATAAACGCCATTACCGTTTGTTATAGGCACCCCATTCCTCGATTAGATGATATGCTTGATGAACTTAGCGGAGCCAACTTTTTCTCCAAAATTGACCTTAAAAGTGGCTATTATCAAATCCGCATTCAAGAAGGTGATGAATGGAAAACCGCTTTCAAAACAAAATTTGGCTTATATGAGTGGTTAGTGATGCCTATGGGTTTGTCGGAAGCACCCGGAATTTCGTGCGTCTTATGCATCATGTGCTTAGACCTTACATTGGAGTCTTCGTTGTGGTTTACTTTGATGATATCCTTGTGTTTAGCAAAACC
The DNA here is from genome assembly GCF_002162155.2 of Triticum dicoccoides. NCBI lineage: Eukaryota > Viridiplantae > Streptophyta > Magnoliopsida > Poales > Poaceae > Triticum > Triticum dicoccoides. The sequence goes on along the minus strand of NC_041385.1, from coordinate 381,718,832 downwards.
ATGAAAGAGCACATTAATCATGTTAAAACTGTGTTGCAAACCCTCCGAAAGGAAAGCCTTTATGCGAATTTGAAAAAATGCACTTTTGGCGTTGACAAAGTGGTTTTCTTGGGTTTTGTTGTCTCTTCCAAGGGTGTCCATGTTGATGAAACTAAGATTCAAGCGATTAAAACTTGGCCCCAACCAACCAATTTGCAACAAGTGAGAAGTTTTCTTGGTCTTGCAGGATTTTACCGCCGCTTTGTGAAAAACTTTAGCACAATTGCCTCTCCTTTACATGCTTTGAGTAAGAAGAATGCTCCTTTTGTTTGGGGATCTTTTCAATCCACCGCTTTTGATGAGCTCAAGTCTTTGCTTACTCATGCTCTGATTCTTGCTTTGCCCAATTTTGACAAAACTTTTGAGGTTCATTGTGATGCAAGTGGTACCGGAATTGGCGGAGTTTTGATGCAAGAAAAACGAGCCATTGCTTATTTTAGTGAAAAACTCTCCGGTGCTCAACTTAATTATCCCATCTATGACAAAGAATTGTATGCTTTAGTGCGTGTGCTACATGTTTGGGAACATTATCTTAGAACTCATGAGTTTGTCATCCATACCGATCATGAAACGCTTAAGTACTTAAAAGGTCAAACTAAATTGAACAAGCGTCATGCCCAATGGAGTGAATTCATTGAATCTTTTCCTTATGTGATCAAGTACATTAAGGGTAAAGAAAATGTTGTTGCGGATGCACTTTCACGCATATGCATGCTTGTCACTCAACTTGAGTTGAATGTTATTGGTTTTGAGCATATAAAAGACTTGTATGAGCATGATCATTCTTTTGCTATTCCTTATGCTAAGTGTTTGACACACACATCTTGGGAACGATATTACATAAAGGATGATTATCTTATGAGAGCTAACAAACTTTGCATTCCCGAGTCTTCTCTTCGTTTGCTACTTTTGCAAGAGGCTCATGGAGGTGGACTTATGGGACACTTTGGATGCGACAAGACTTTCTCCACGCTCTCCAAGAACTACTTTTGGCCCAAGATGTTTTGTGATGTCTCACGCTTCACCAACCGTTGCTCTACATGTCGCAAAGCTAAGTCAAAAGCTCAATCCCATGGTCTTTACTTGCCCCTTCCTATTCCTTATCAACCTTGGGAAGACATTAGCATGGATTTTGTACTTGGTTTGCCTAGTACTCAAAATGGCAAGGATTCCGTCTTTGTTGTTGTGGACAGATTTTCTAAGATGGCACATTTCATTCCTTGCAACAAGATAGACGATGCTTCACATATTGCCAATCTCTTTTGTAGGGAAATCTTGCGACTTCATGGATTGCCAAAGACGATTGTCTCGGATCGTGACGTCAAGTTCTTGAGTTACTTTTGGAAGACCCTATGCGCCAAGCTCGGAATCAAGCTATTGTTTTCTTCGGCATACCATCCTCAAACCGACGGCCAAACGGAGGTGACAAACCGCACACTCTCCACTCTACTTCGCATGTTGATCAAGAAGAACATCAAGGAGTGGGAGGCATGTCTACCCATCGCCGAGTACGCCTACAACCGGGCAAGACATTCCACGACTGGCAAGTCCCCTTTCAAGGTCGTCTATGGCTTCAACCCTTTGTCCCCATTGGACATTCTACCTCTTCCTCTACAAGAGCGAACCAACCTCGACGCAAGTGCTCGTGCAAGCTACATCAAGAAGATGCATGAAGATACAAGGCACACCATCGAGCGCCAAGTACAACGACTAGCGACCAAGCTCAACATCAACAAGCAACCCATGGTATTCAACATTGGTGATCTAGTGTGGCTACATCTTCACAAGGACAGCTTCCCCAACGAACGCAAGTCCAAGCTTCTACCTCGAGCCGACGGACCCTTCAAGGTGCTAGCACGCTACAACGACAACACCTACAAGATTGAACTCCCACGAGACAAGTACACCGTGAGCGACATCTTCAACGTCAAAGACCTCTCGCCTTTCCATGGTGATGAAGATTTTGATCCGAGGTCGGATCTTTCCCAAGGGGGGAGATGATGCGGAGCATCCTTCCATCATCCCCATGGACTCTACTTCGACCACACTTGCTCCAAAAGGACCCATGACAAGAGCCCAAGCACATGCCATCCAATCCGAGGTTAACTCTCTCCTTGTTGAACTTCCCTTTGACCCATTTGAGACATGGCTACTACCTCAAACAGAGACACTTTGTGTGCTCAGGTACCATGTAAGCAGCCAAGGAGAAGGAGTGGTGCAAGATGGACATCAAGATCAAGGAGGTATTCCACCCAGCCTGGAAGGACCGGTACAACCTCCCAACCACCGCCTGAGCGGAACAACCGGCCAGCCACCGCCCAACAACCGGCCACCATTCTGTGATCAAGCGGTGCAAGGCCGGTACAGCACCGGTTCTACCGGTTTCTGCCCAAAGACCGGAACAACCACCCCGACATCCGGTACAACCGCTGGATCCTTCAACATCCACCTCCAGAAGCCAGCGCCCGACCTCCCAGCGGTAGTACCGCCTTCCTCGGCCGGAACTACCGCCCCTCATGAGCTCTCTGCGGTACTACCGGCCCCATGACCGGTACTACCGGCCTGCCTGCGCGCAGTGCGAGGGGTTTTCACCCCATGTATCCTCTCCCACTTACCCCCTTCGTGGCTTAGCACTATATATACTCGTCTCCTAGCTTCGTATTAGGTTTAGCATTGGTTTAGCTCATATTTTGTGTGAGAGCCTTGCTCATCCACTTGGCTACTTCTCCTCGGAGCTCAGGACCTCTTCGGAGAAGATCCCCCAAGCGGATTCAAGACCCATTTCTAGGGAAGACCATCAAGGCCTCCGTACGGAGAAGAACGGTTCCTTTGTATCCTTACCTTTGTTTATTGTGGATCATATGTTACTCTATGTGTCGGTGATCTAGCACTCGTGTGATTGATGCTATGTCGGTTTAGCGTTTTCTCTTGTTCTCCCCCATGTTTCTTCCCTCGAGTTCTTCCGCGTGTTCTTCGTGATTCCCCATAGGATCCCTCCAAACGTGAAAGATCGTCCACCTAGGGTTCCGCCCTACATCAAAACATCACTCCAGGCTACTCACTTCTGTCATTTTTCTTCTATACCGACGAAGGAAAGGTGGGCAAATCAGTTATGCTGCTATATTTTTATTCCAAGAATCTTCTTTTTGCGAAGCACCGACCGATTCTCACATCCTATTATTTTCCCGTTTTTATTGCGATTGTGGTTTCCTTTCGATTGCTTTTTGTTTGTCAATTCATTGATGGATCCTAGAGCACTAGGCAAAGAGTTGCCGGCAGACAACCCACTGGAGACAGTGATCTCCAGGAAGCGAGCACCGACCAACGAGTTGACCATGTTGGCGGGCCAACCCATGGAGACGAAGAACTCCAATAAACAATCACTGGCCAAAGAGTTGACAATGTTGGCGGACAAACTCCTCAAAGAAAGTTGGAAGAACAGCAAGGGCCCCACCGTGCCTACCCCAGGAACTCTGATGGCCACCTATGCGAGGCTCAAGGCCGAGTTTGAGGAGATAGTGGCCATTGAGATGCAGTATTCCCCTGGCAAGGTGATGGCCCCCATCGAGGACAAGGAGATGCCCCCCGGAGGGATGAGATCCCCCGGTGAGCTGCACAAGGTAAAAAATAATGGCTTATTACCATAGTTGTGATTTTTGATTATTTGCAATGTGCTTGCTAATATGTTAGGGTTGTGCAGGTGCCGGTGGACATCCTTGATGATTCCGATGTCGCGGCCCGTCCTATTGGCATCGCCCCGGAGATCGATTCCGATGCCGCTGTCCATCGTGTGGACATCGCCCCAGAGATCGATTCTGATGTCACGGTCAGTCCTGTGGACATCGCCCCAGAGATCGATTCCCATGCCGCTGTCCGTGCTGTGGTCATTGCCCGAGAGATCGATGACAAGAAATAGTTGGTCGCGCTAATCCTTCAGGGTAGTTTGCATTGCCCTGTGTTTAATTACCAGAACGACGCGTGTTATCAAACCATCTTAGGGCTAGTGCACTGTCTCGTGTGGGATGTACTTGATACTTTTATTTGATAGTCAATCATGTGAACCCTCTCCGAGTTATGGAAACATATGTATCCTCACCAGCTTTTGATGTAATATATGGCATGCTTAGATGTAAGTTTGAGCTGTTTATCATATCAGCAGGGCTTGTTTGATGATTCTTTGTGTTAGTAGGTTAGCTATTGTGCGAGCTATAGTACATGCAAAACACTCACTGAAGATAAACGTTGGGGCTGATGAGCTTGTGGTACGCTTATACTTATCCGTCGTCGAATGATCAATAGCCCTAGCTCCTAAAATTGTAGGCTTAGCGATCGATCAGAAAATAGTCGATACAGATACATTCAGGCCTCATTTGGTTCATAGGGTAGGAAAATCATAGCAAAAGTACAAAGATGTACAACACAAAATCATAGCAGTGCAGAGACGTACTCCCTCCATTCCAAAATAGATGACCTGGGCGGGCTAGTTTGGCCTAGTGGGTTTCAGTGATATGACGTGGTACAGTGTCGTCCAGTCTTCGCGTGTGGTAGCAGTATTGCGGGTACAGTAAGTTTTCCTAAAGAAGCGGAATTCAACGAAGTCATGATGGTTCCTTTGTCCGAACAACTTACAGTGGGAAAGGTTGGGCCTGCGATACGACTGGGGTAGACTAGGATAATTTTATGCATGGCAGGTGGACCAGGATGGTCGACGTCCCACATGTCGGGGAATGAAAGTATTCTTTCCGATATAAAGGACGAGCAACGAGTATTCATTGTTCATTTTTGATGAAAGCTATTGTCTCCACTGTTACGATGGAGGAGTGTGAAACACGGTAGCCTAGTGAACTTGGCATGTGCGCCACTCCCTCCTTCCTCATGTAATGCTACCATACTGTTGACTATAAGGTTGGCTATAAGGTTATAACTTTTTCTCACTTTCTCTCTATGTATTTCCTCTCAAATGTTTTTTACCTTTGTTTTTTAGACACAATTGTTTTTATGCCTTTTTTTTAAAATTATTTTTTTATACCTAGGAGCACGTGTAGAGACGGGCTCTTGCAGAGCCCACTCCTTGACTTTCTCAATGCCTCTCTCTCTCCTCCACATAAGCGGGCTTATAGCCCAGCTTTTTAGTACTACTTGCTATGCATGCATGCGGCGGGCAACTGGCGTCTTGTGGGGCCAGGGCGGTCAGAGCGGGCTCTGGAAGCGGTCCGGACTCCAGCATGGCCCACCTCACATTATCACCATATATTTCTTGGAGTCCGTGTGCGGTGGGCGGGCGATATCTTCTCCATCCCCCGTTTCTCTCTTCCCAGTCGACACCCGGCGAGCGATTAGATTTCGGCTATCGACGGTTTATTCAATTACAGTCCCACATGTCAGTGAAGTTGCAAGACAACGCGTGTCCCCTCTGGTGAGCGGCGTGCGAGCCGGACTGTCGGGGGTGCGACGCGTACGAGTGGTAAGTGTGCCGCCTTTTCCTTTAACACTTGCGAAGCATAACATTTTCGTGTGATCGATTGATAGAAATCCAGAACAAAATGATGAGGGCAGTGCTTTCCCGCTCGTTAGGCGGGCTAGCTCGAGTGATATGACATGCTACAGTGGCGTCCACTTGCTCCATTTTTATGTAAGCAAGAGTTTTCACTCTTACGCGGGAGGAGTGCGAAACACTGCGGATCTGATTTTGATCGAAGGACAACTGTTCGCTGGCAAATAATCGAGGATTTTTAGCGTATATAGCATGATAGTTAGGGCATCTCTAGCGCTGGCCCACAAATTTACACCGGCATCTGTCCGAGGACACTGATGGATGCCATCTGATGCTGCCAGCATACCTTTCGACAACTATATGAACTAACCGGACGAAATTCATGCAAACAAAGCAAATTTCAAATTAACTGGATGAAATTCATTACATTTTGAAAACTTTTCCTACAAACAGGACGAAATTCATTACATATTTCACACAAACCGTACTAAAACCTACTGTAAACCTAATCTAAACGATCGCCGGTGCCCGACCTCCATGTCCGGCCATGAACCTGAGAAAGTCGGCCATTGCCTTTGCCTACTCCTCATCCGCCTCGATAACCTCCTCCTCCGGAGCACAAGATTCCAAAGATTTCCGCCTCCACGTCACCGTTAAGCGGCTAATCGGCCGCCGATGTTTACCCCACCAAGCTTGGCGTCGACTGAGTGAAGTAGCGGTGGCCTTCCTGAGACCAGAGCGGCGGCGACCTACCGTGTACTACTCTTCCTCGCTGCCGGTTGCGCCTGTGCACG
>NC_041385.1:381706514-381711835 GCF_002162155.2 Triticum dicoccoides | reverse complement strand
GTTTGCTCCTGCGACAGTACGTTGAAGAGAGCTTTGGACCACGCCCCGAGCGGAGCCGCCGATGTCCCTCGTCTGCTCCTGCGACAGTACATCCAAGAGAGCTTCGGAGCGCCAGGAGGCCATGGTTGGAGTGGTGCCGACAGAAGGAAGGGACCGGAGGAGAATAAGTGTCGGTCTTTGGCTATGGTTGGGAGTTGGGGCTCAAGTTAATATAGCGGGCGAATGGCAATGAGCCGCGGTAGACGGATGGACAACTGGTGCCGGAGTAGGTTCGTCGGGCGTGAATGCGGACGCTGCTTCAGTGACTTAACTGCAGATGCGTTGGATTACTGACATGTGGGCCCAATGGGCATCTGGCCCGCATGTCAGTGACACACCAATTGCACCTGCAGTTAAGTCCGGTGAATGCGGCATTGACATTCTAGAGAGACAGTGACCGTTTTAGGCGGGAAGCATGCGCTAGCGATGGAAGGGGTTTCGGTGTGCAGTGGCACTAAGATCGGTCGCTCACGTTAGTACATACTCCGTACCATACTACCATAGTACCCTCTCTAGCTAGGATGTTTTATAGATTGTCGTTGTGATGAACGATATACATGAGCAAGGCGCTCCGAGTATGACCGTTGGTGTTGAGCCAGGTGAATACATGCTCGGCGTTCGCGTAGGCCTCCATCAAACGTCTAAACAGTAATGTCAGGCACCGCCGGGGCGCGCAGGTGATGGGCTCGCCGTTTGCGTTGCGCCACGAGCAGGACTTTGATTTAGAGGGCAGCGTGCATGCATTAGCATGCTTTGACAGCGTGAGCGTGAATGTCTGATGCGAAGTATTTCATTTTCATTTGGCTGACGAGGGTGCGTTGCAGCGACGAGTCCGTGGTTTGATTCCCCACATACGCATAATTTTGGTTTTTACAGTATTTCTTTCTCCATTGATAGGTAGGCCCGCGTAGATAGATAAAGAACACGAGCTGATGAGGCGCATGTGGACTGTTTGACTTGTCAGCCAGACAAATACGGAGCTATACACTGAGCTAGTGACCGTATAATCACCATATCTCGTATACAATGATCAAAGTGAGATATCAAGACAAGTTCGATGACCGCCAATGCATTTTACTCGATAATAAATGACCAGGATTGAAGGGGAATCCAAATTTCCTTCGTCTTCTGTCCTTGAGTTCTTGACAAACCAATGCACTATACGGTTGTCCGGCCACTCCACCCCAGAGCTCTCACCAAGCGTCGTTCATGCCACCGCACCGCACACTAACCGGTAAGGCAGCAATGGCATCCCGCCGCGCCGAGTTCCTCGCCGCCCATGACCGCACACAAATGGCAGGGAAGCGATGGCATCTCACCGTGTCGAGTTCATCGCCACTCGCGACCTCACAACTATGTGGGAGGAATTTGAAGATGCCAAGGCCGAATGGGCAGTAGAGCAAGAGGCGGCCAATGCCGCACACAGGGAGCGGAAAAGTCAGAAAGCACTCAAGAAAAGAGAGGCCCGCCTCCACAAGAAAGAGAAGGACGCACGCGCTGCTGCGAAGAGGTCGGCGGAGATCCAAGCACGGCGGGGTGTCGCCTTCAAAGCCGGGAAGGAGAACAACGATGTCTGGCGAGCATGTGAGAAGTAGTAGTACTAGTAGTTAGTGTGTGTGTCTGTGTCTGAGTACGAGCATGTACCATTACTACTAGGTACTATTGTAGTTTTTAGAGCAAATTACCAGTACATTAGCCTAGACTAAATGGAAAAATTCCTATCCTATGCATTAAATGGCATCTCTTTTTCTATAGGAATTGAGATGCATGTCATCTCACTTCCTATGATTTTCATATTCCTATACAATTCCTATCTTATGAACGAAAGGAGGCCTCTATTGGAGTAACTACTGTAGGTAGCAGTACTGCTGGTATAGTAGTTTTCTTCAAGAAGCGGAATTCAATGAAGTCATGATGGTTCCTTCGTCCGAGCAACTTCAAAGTGGGTAGTGGGCCTGTGATTTGACGGCTCATTAGTCATTGTTACTGCGTCGCGACGACCGGGGTGACTCTCCCTTGGAGTTTTGCGTGCATGGCAAGTGGTCCAGGATGGTCATCGTCCCACATGTTGGTGAACGGAAGTATTCTTTCCGATATCGAGGAGCAAGGAAACCGCGTGGCATAGTATCACTGCTGATTGGTTCTCAAAAAAATAGTATCACTACTGATTTATAATTATTTTTTATTTCTGATGAATGCTAGCGTTTCAACTCTTACGACGAAGGGTGCCAAACACGGCATGTGCTGGATGTCCCACACGTCAGTGAAAGGAGTGGGGCATGAACAGCGTGGTAGAGCCCAGCGTAAAAAAGCAGCGTGGTAGAGCGTCTCCACTTCTTCCACTTCTGGGTCAGAGACCACACGTAGTAGTACTTAGTGGTGTGAACGATACAAAGTGTGACCTGGAGAGAAAGACAGGTCTAGTTGGAAGGTCTCGGGGCATACATGTAAACAAATAGAGAAGTTAATATGTGCCTCCAACTAATATAGTAGTAGTAGAGTGCTTAGGCACGTACTCCATAACATCATCGTGCATTGAATGTACAACATTTAGTGGTAGTACGTAGTAAGAGACAAATGCCGCCCAAGAGTTCCCTTCTCGACCTACTTTTGGGTGTATGGAGGGTGCATGAGTCCTGCATGAGTCCACACTAGTTTAGCACAAATACACTAGAAGCATGCATGAAGAGAGCATGCATGAAGAGGGGTGTTGAGTTGAGCATGCATGAAGAGGGAACAACTATGCTGAGACGAGAACGCAACCAAACACACCCTATATGCCACGCATGTTCATACCATTTGTGCCTTTCTACTTCACTTACTGCGCTACATTACTCAGGTTCGTACGTCCACTCTTGGGTACATGTCCGACTCGTAGTTACAGTCTCACGTGTTCTTCATATAGATGGAACGATCCTTGCATAACACGTGAACCTTGATGCTAGATGTCTCGCGTGTTGGCAAAAGGATGAACAAAGCTCACGTAAAAAAATAGAGTGGAACAACATAGATTCCCGACGACTGAGAAGGAGCAAGGAACCTCGTGGTGGAGCGTCTGCACTCATAAGATTTAATATTATTCAGCGATATAAAATCTACCAATCATCTCCACAGTGGACTGGAAGAGTATGAAACACGGCAGCCCAGTGTAGTTACATCATACTAGTACATGTGTAACCCACACTATCACCATATTTTTTGGCTTCCGTGCGACACCTATCTCTAGTAATCCAGCAGCCTGTATCGCTTCTCCCTCCTCATCTCTATCAAAGTGCGGCGGGCTGGCATTTTTGCCGTCTATTGAGGTCGGTTAACTCATCACATGTTAGAGACATGCCAAGAGCATTCTAAAAAAAATTCCTTTCACGTTCCGTTTTCAAAAAGAAAAAAATCCTTTCACATATGAATTTGACTGTATGCTTTGAGCAACTTGCATGTCCTATGCTGCTCCTGTTTGATACTGTAACTTAGCTAGAGGTTAGACTAACTCATGACTAACCCTGAACTAACTGTAGCCAAAGAGGTGTTTGCCTGACAGGGTTAGATTGACAATAAATGCCCTTGATGGAGAGAGAAAAGTGATTTTTCAGTGGTCCCAATGTGAAATATCTCCAGTTAGCACCTCTTGCGTGGGATAGCTTTTTTTGGTGGGTTCGGTGCAACTTGCTCCAATTTAAACCCTCATGCTTGGATACTTTAGGGCTATTTGAGCCCCAACTAGAGCAAACTAACTCTAACCCATGGATCCAAATAGGGCCTATGGCCAGTCTCGACGCGGAGCAGTCGCGTGCACTGGGAAGCGGCGCTCTCTCAGCCGTCGCGCCACTTCAAAGCCGGCGCCAGTGACAGGTCACCTTCGCTCTGGTCGGGCATTAATGCGGCACTGACGCACCAGGGCGACGCTGACCGTTTCACACGGGAAGCGCACGCTGGCAAGGGAGTATAGGTTTTGAACCGTTTCAAGTGTAGTACTAGTAGTTTGCAAAACTACTCAATTATTGCACTCAGTTTCCTAAGAAATTGTGGTAAAAAGAATTACTCCACAGCCTGCTTCCCTTCTCCTTCCTCTTCCACCGCCCGCGCACGTCCGCAGGAAGCGACCGGTCAACCCTTATATAGGAGTGCTAGCACAAAAAGATGCATGCATGACCACTGAAATTTCCATATTTGGCGTATGTTGTTACCTTCGGCTGGGCCATCGCTACCGGGCAACGGCGACCAGAGTAGAGGAGGCGGGAGGGGGATGAATGCAGCTACTGTTTGGGTTCGCCTTTCGGCTTTAATAAATGCGCAGCATCATGTGTACCCGCGGGTGCACAAATTATAACATACGTGTCTGCTTAAGTGGGCATCACGTAACTGGTGTGTGTGAGAGAGAGATTCTAAGAGACAGAGTGCGTGTGTGCGACTCTACTCTACGGACATGTACTCAACCTTTTGCATCAGGATATAAGTATAATGGTATTTACTTTAGCTAGTGATTTACGTGGCCATGTTAACGTGGTTGTGTCAAAAAAATGTCACTTCCTGCTCGTGATTTGCCTTATATAATTACAAGCAAGATTCTCGTGCATTGCACGGAACATCAATATGCATTTTTTTTACAAGACACCCATTGTATTGACCCATGCAGGAGTGATCCCATGTGTAAAAACTAATGATATCTCGTGAATTTTATCGGAAAACCGGTATCTCGAGAATGTCATCAAAAAAATTAAAGATGAGAGATAAGGCGAGGAGGAGTGGAGCATGGTGGTGACGGTTGGTCGGAATGGGCGAAGGCATGGTGATGGATGGCTCTGGCAGGCGGCAGGGCCACCATGCTAGGTTGTTCCAGTGACTTCCTTTTTTAATTGCTGTGTAATGAGGTTGTGGGAGATAAGGATGTGGAGAGAGGTGCGAGTATCTTTTGTAAAATTATCATAGTTTGCTTTCTATCCGTCAGATATATATCATACAGTCTGTATCACAAGATGGCAGGCACACCATCATCGCCAACTCGTTTTTTTATAAGGGTATAGATGATAAGTTTGCTGACTACTAAAGTAAAGTGGAATTTGTCAATGTTATGCAAGTAAATTAAGGTGATTGTTTATCATGCGGGTAAGGTTGGATGAAGGGTGGTAGGAACAAATGCTCCACCTAGAGGATGTGTGTGTGAGATGGAGTCTTAGTGTGTGTGTGTGTGTGTGTGTTTTGTGTGTGTGTGTGAGAGAGAGAGATGGAGTCTTAGTTTGTGTGTGTGAGAGAGAGAGATGTAGTCTAAGTGTGTGTGTGGGGGG
>NC_041385.1:381604613-381706185 GCF_002162155.2 Triticum dicoccoides | reverse complement strand
TGATGTGTATGGCAGAGGCCACCAACGATGGGGCGCGAGAGAGAAAATGCCCGTAGAGAGGGAAGAGAAGGTGTGTGCGCGTGAGAGGAGTCGACACCGAGAGAACATGTTTGTTCGAGAGACACCAAGGAAGACTACTATATATCAATGGTGCATGTAGGAGGGAATTAAACAAAAGGATGGTCTTATTGGTTTCGGGGATATAGGGGAAGAGTGAGAGGCGGGGGGGGGGGGTAGCTAGAAGGAGATTGTTAAGTGTGAGTGTGTGTTTTACCCATCCAGGCGGAAGTTATGTGCACACAAGAGGAGAACGATTCGATGTGGCGTTAGGATTGAGGGTAATTAACTACGTATGGAGACATAGAGACCTTGAACGTGCATGTGTGAGAGGTATACATGTATATGTGGGATGTGTGTGTATGCGCGCGCATGATTGAGATAAAAGAAAGAAGACATAAGTCATAAGATCAACGATATGGGAGAGACGGATCGGTACGACAATATGCATGCATGTGAGAATGCAGGGAAGAAGGCCCGGCAATTGAGCATGTGTTTTTGTCTTTAAGAGATAGTGGCGTGGGCTGGAGCATGCATCTATGGCGAGCAGAGGGAGTGAGGCACAACGATTATGCAAAAAGAGATCAACCTATAAATGCATATGTACGGAGAGACATATATAGTGTGGGTGATACAAAGCAAGACTCTGTGCAAGAAAGAAATGTTGACGGAGAAACGACAGATAGATACAGAGATGGAGATGCTAGCTAGAGGGACATCCGCTAGTTTGGGTGTTGGAGATGACCGTCGGGTGGTTAAGAGGGTGAAGTTATATATGTGTGTGAGAGGGCACTTGACTGCCTGTAGATAGAAACATATGTAGTGTGCGTGATAGGAATCAAGAGTGAGGGCGAGAAAGAAGGTGAATGGAGAAACAGATAAATAGAAAGATAAAGATGCTAGCTAGTGTGCATTAGATATAGGAGTCGAGTGGATCAGAAGGCTGAGTTATGTGTGTGGGTGTGAGGGAGATAGACAGAGGGTGCATGTGAGTCACATACAAACATATATCAGAGAGAAATGAGATCCTGAGAGACGGAGTTTTGTGTCTGCGAGAGAGAAAGATATTTCACAATGAGAGTGATAGCTAGAGAGACATATGAGGGAACGCAAGATATCTCTAGGGAGAGAGAGTGTGTGTGAGCGACATACAAGAGAACAATGGAGAAATATGAGACCCTGGGAGACAGAGTTTGTGTTTGTGTGGGAGAAAGAGATATTTAAGAGGAAGAGTCATAGGTTCTCATATCTAAGGAGCGAAAGACATCTCTGTATGAGGGGTGTGCGAGTGGCACAAATGGGAATAGTAGAGAGAAATGAGACCCCGGGAGACAAAGTTTTGTGTTTGTGTGAGAGAAAGAGATTCCACATGGAGAATCATAGTTAGAGACACATAGCAGGGAGCGAGATATACTTAGAGAGAGATAGAGTGATGAAGGTCGAGGGAGAGAGTACCGTCAGTGTGTTACGAAGATAAAAGATCATTGTCGACATACAGGTAGCACGAGAGATACATGAGACACGATGAACGCGTATAGGTCCAGAGAGATAGTCCTATATAAGCATGAGGGATAGCTATATGATATGAATATCTAGATTAAAGGGGATTCAAATATTTAAACTAGAGATCACGACATCGATAATATCATAACGCAAATTGGTGTATCAAACATGCATATTCATTTGAATTTGGGCACACGTGTAATGTTATATAGTTTATCAATATTGGTGATCCATAGATTCTTTAATTACAAACAATGCATGGTTTATATGCAATTAATGCCTAAATAGGGTTACACTGTATGTTGCGTATGTGAAACACATTATACATGTTTGAGAAGTAAAAAAAACTGGCATGAAACACATATTAATTAGAGATAGTTAGCGAGGAATGCATACATTGGATTTCAACATAAAGTGGTTTCAAATATTTGAAAATCCAAATTGATGGATACAACCTTATGAATCTGAGATCATGCCATTTGTAAACCATATTTATGTATAAATGGTGTTGTGCTTTTGAAAGTATATATAAAAAAATGATGAATATAGAACGTAATTCCAATTGAAAATGGACCCCGCCTGAAAAAAAATAGAATACAAATGGGATTCGAATTTAGTTGGCACGGTAAACGTGCACTCTGCAAAATATTTGAACGAAGCGGGCAAATTCGCAGTAACCGCCCGAAACCAAAATCTGCGAGATGGAAATTACTACTGCCTATCCCTGCCATGCAAAGCCTATCTGCTGGATTTCTATAGGTTTCGATAGGGGTAGGTTTGTAATTTCACCCAAACGTGACGTAACCGCCTCTCACCCGGATTCTTACACGGTGGGCGCCAAAACACAGTGTGTCCTCGGCCGAAATCGACTCCCTCCATGATTCATATTCATACACGGTGGGCGCCAAAAACAAACTCTCGTCGGCAAATATTCGGAGTATGCGAGATTACCGTCCTATCCCCAACCGACTAATATTGTTGTGATGTAGTAGAAATTTGAAACGGGGGGCTAAGTTTGTAAATATCCTCGCATTTGAGACAAGCGCGCCCTGAATACATGGTTCCCCCTTCCTCTCTACCTCCCTTTTCTCCATTCGTACTCCGTGGGCGCCAAAACACCCTCTCCACCCCACCCTCCTCCGTCCGTCGCCGTCCGCCACCCCATCCACCGCCGTCCTCCTCCACCATGGCGGAGCTGATACCCCGATGCCGCCGTCCATTACAAGAGATCGACCTCTCTCATCCATGGCTTCGGACCGGGATCCTTGCATCCCGTCCTCTCGCTTCATCTCCGTTGTCATCCACCTTGCCGGCGCCGCTCCTACGACCGTCTCGTCCACTGCGCCCTGCCGCCACCGTCTACCCTCCTAGATCTGCTTCCACGCTGCCGACAGCCATCGCTACCGCAACACTATCAAATTCTCAGCAGATGCGTACACGGCGCTGCACCAGAGGCGGTACTCTTTCGTATCTGCTCAACTTATTTATCACAGCAAGAAAATAGATCGCCACTGCTTTACTCTGATTTCTTGTCTTGGTTGCGAAGTTGCCTTTGTCCGGTTTGCACCTTCAGATCCGCCATGCCTTGGTTGCGAAGTTGCCTTTGTCCGGTTTACTCCCAATGCTTATCCTCTTCCCCTTTTATATTCCACACTAGTTAAATCACAGTAGACTAAATTTCAAAATGGGTCAGTCGATTTTTCAGAGCTCGCTGGAGTTCGCCGGTGCGAACGAAAGGGCTCCGGTGGTTGTGGGGCCTCGCCGAACGAAGAAAACTCGACACGGGTGGGGGTTGGGGCGGGGGTGGGTGGTGGGGGTCGCGAAGGAACACAGGCGGTGGGGGCCGGTGGTCCGGCCGGCGGCCCGTGCGGTGTTCTGTATGGGAAGAATCAGAGACGAGGAAGAAGAAGGGTTAGGAGACGTAGGATCTTCATCCAACCGCCTAAAATGGTCGAGAGACAGCTGGGAGTTGCATTCTTAATGTGCTCTGGTTCATCATGTGTGGGCACTGCGCAACCAACATTTTATTATCCAAAACCTGCTTGCTCTTCTTTACTATGTTCCTCTTCCGTTCTTCTTTAATATGTACTCTCTCCGTTCCTAAATACAAGTCTTTGTATAGATTCCACCATGGACTACATATGGAGCAAAATGAGTGAATCTACACTCTAAAATGTATCTGGATACATCTGTATGTGATCCATAGTGGAAATCTCTACCAAGACTTATATTTTGGAACGAAGGGAGTATGATAGTAGTATAGTATGTTCCTTGTACTGAAGATGAGCAGGGACATTTGCAGTGTAGAGGTCTATACGGTCGTTTGTGATGGACACTTTGATCCTCTTTGATTCGTAGGATTTTGTAAACAGAGGAATAGGATTTGTAGTGACCTGCCCACTTGAATCCTATAAGAATAGCAAGGAAATGCGGGGAGCTGTGTCGCCTTTGAGAGTTACACTGATATTAACAGTACCGCACCTTCACTTGAAGAGAGTTGGTATCCGAAGCCTTTCTAGCCATACCGGCAATACTAGCACATATATTCCAGCAAGTTCCACTTTGCTGATTTTACTCTGATGCTTAAGGTTTTCCTATTATATCTACACTATGATCTGTGTAGTTGCTTTGTGTCGCACTAGCAGCAGTCCACTCTTGAAGCTAAACACTGCAATGCCTTACAAAATTGGCACCAAGGCATTGAGTGCCATTCTGGATGCAATGAAACTCATACGCTCCCCACCTGTTGACTCTTGTTCAGAATATGATTCTAATGACTCTTGTTCAAAATTGCCACATATAGAGAGACAGCATGGAATTGCATTTCTTTGGGCGCTGTGATTCATCATGAGTGGGCAACCAACATTGTATGCAATGAAGCGGAACCTCAAGAATATGCTTCCTCTTCTGTTCTTTAACATGTTCTTGAATCATCAGTGCCAGAGTATCAAATGAAGAATCGAGCGATCTCAGCAATTTCTTCACCACCTCATGGTCGGTGATGTCAGTGGCGCCAAGCGCTTGAAGCTCATTTGAGATGTCAGTGAGGCGGTCCAAGGTTTGCTGAAGATTTTCATTGTCGAGTCTTTTCAAGTGGTTGAAGAGATTGTGAAGAACGTCAACACGAGAGTCACGTTGAGTTGAGACTCCTTCATTCACTTTGGACAGCCTATCCCAGATAAGCTTAGCCGTTTCCAAAGCACTCACTCTTCCATATTGCCCTTTGCTTAGATGGCCACATATGATATTCTTCGCTTGAGAATTGAGTTGCTTGAATCTCTTCACATCAGTAGTGGTCAGAGAAGGTGTGACTGAGGGAACACCATTTTCCACAACATAACAGAGATCGTTATCAATTGCCTCAAGATGCATTTGCATCTTATTCTTCCAGTAGGGGTAGTCCGTTCCATCGAAGGTAGGACACCCAACAGAGACCTAGATCATATCTGCGGTCGACCTAACTAAAACTCTAGGCGGTTAAACCAAAATCACACAGAACAATGGAGTACCTTGCTCTGATACCAATTGAAAGTGTGTTATATCGACTAGAGGGTGGGGGTGAATAGGCGATTTTTATGAATTCTTCACTGAGGAATTTCCTGGTGAGGAAATTCCTTAGCGAAGTACTACTTGCAGCATAATAAGTACTCAAAAGTAAACATAACAGAACACAAGCATAGTCATCATGATGAAATGAAGACAATCACAGAGTACAGAAAGCGTAAACACGGGATAACACAGGATGAGGACGGACATACTGAAGAAACTGAACTGAGGAAATTGAGAAAGTCTTTAGTCAAAGTCTTCAAACAGATATGAACAAGCACACAACAACTGAAATGAGGAAATGAAAGGGTTGAGGAAATATAACCAGTAAGCTTGGTG
Organism: Triticum dicoccoides; assembly: GCF_002162155.2. Taxonomy (NCBI): domain Eukaryota; kingdom Viridiplantae; phylum Streptophyta; class Magnoliopsida; order Poales; family Poaceae; genus Triticum; species Triticum dicoccoides. The sequence goes on along the minus strand of NC_041385.1, from coordinate 381,700,740 downwards.
AAGACTATTATTTGGTAGACTAGTTCCAACTGTTATCTCAGTTGTACGTCTGGTTCGAGCGGCTAGGTATTTAAACCTGAGGACACACAGTCTCGGACATACAGTCCTCACCGTATTTGTGACACCCCCGATTCAATCATACACTAATCATGCACGCAAACGTGTACGATCAAGATCAGGGACTCACGGGAAGATATCACAACACAACTCTAAAACATAAATAAGTCATACAAGCAACATATTACAAGCCAGGGGCCTCGAGGGCTCGAATACAAGTGCTCGATCATAGACGAGTCAGCAGAAACAACAATATCTGAGTACAAACATAAGTTAAACAAGTTTGCCTTAAGAAGGCTAGCACAAACTGGGATACAGATCGAAAGAGGCGCAGGCCTCCTGCCTGGGATCCTCCTAAACTACTCATGGTTGTTGTCAGCAGCCTGCACGTAGTAGGCACCTCCAGTGTAGTAGGAGTCGTCATCGACGATGGCGTCTGGCTCCTGGACTCCAGCATCTGGTTGCGACAACCAGAAATAAAGGAAAGGGGGAAAGGGGGGAGAAAGCAACCGTGAGTACTCATCCAAAGTACTCGCAAGCAAGGAACTACACTACATATGCATGGGTATATGTGTAAGGAGGCCATATCAGTGGACTGAACTGCAGAATGCCAGAATAAGAGGGGGATAGCTAATCCTGTCGAAGACTACGCTTCTGGCAGCTCCGTCTTGCAGCATGTAGAACAGAGTAGACTGAAGTCCTCCAAGTAGCATCGCATAGCATAATCCTACCCGGCGATCCTCCCCTCGTCGCCCTGTGGAAAAGGGATCACCAGGTTGTCTGTGGAACTTGGAAGGGTGTGTTTTATTAAGTATCCGGTTCTAGTTGTCATAAGGTCAAGGTACAACTCCAAGTCGTCCTATTACCGAAGATCACGGCTATTCGAATAGATTAAATTCCCTGCAGGGGTGCACCACATAACCCAACACGCTCGATCCCATTTGGCCGGACACACTTTCCTGGGTCATGCCCGGCCTCAGAAGATCAACACGTCGCAGCCCCACCTAGGCACAACAGAGAGGTCAACACGCCGGTCTAAATCCTATGCGCGCAGGGGTCTGGGCCCATCGCCCATTGCACACCTGCATGTTGCGAGGGCGGCCGGAAGCAGACCTAGCCTCCCTTATACAAGAGTAGGCGTTCCAGTCCAATCCGGCGCGCGCCGCTCCGTCGCTGACGTCAAGAAGGCTTCGGCTGATACCATGACGTCGAGTGCCCATAACTGTTCCCGCGTAGTTGGTTAGTGCGTATAGGCCAGTGGCAAGACTCAGATCAAATACCAAGATCTCGTTAAGCGTGTTATTATGAAGTAACCGCGGACGCCGACCAGGGCCAAGACCACCTCTCTCCTAGGTGGTCTCAACCTGCCCTGTCGCTCCGCCACAATGTAACAGTCGGGGGCCATCGGGAACCCAGGCCCACCTCTACCGGGATGGAGCCACCTGTCCTTTCAGCCCCCTCATCAGAATCACTTGCGGGTACTCAACGAGCTGACCCGACTTTAGTCACCATCTGTATAATATGTATGTATGTATAGTATATACCTGTGATCACCTCCCGAGTGATCACGGCCCAATAGTATAGCAAGGCAGACTGACAAGAATGTAGGGCCAATGATGATAAACTAGCATCCTATACTATGTATTTAGGATTGCAGGTAAGGTATCAACAGATGTAGCAACAATGTCAGGCTATGCATCAGAATAGGATTAACGAAAATCAGTAACATGCTACACTACTCTAATGCAAGCAGTATAGAGGAGAATAGGCGATATCTGGTGATCAAGGGGGGGGGGCTTGCCTGGTTGCTCTGGCAAGAGAGAGGGGTCGTCAACTCCGTAGTCGAACGGGGCACCAGCAGCGGCGTCAGCCTCGTAGTCTACCAGAGAGAAGAGGGGGGAGAAACAATAAATATAATGCAAACAAAGCATCACAAAACATAATGAGGCAATACGCGGTGCTAGGTATGCCCTAACACAGTAGGAGGTGATACCGATGAAGGGGGGGGGGGACATTCGGGAAAGTATCCCCGGCGTTTCGCGTTTTCTAACAGATGAACCGGAGGGGGAAAGTTGCGGGTTCACTATGCTAGGGATGCGTGGCGGACGGACGGGCTACGTATCTGGATTCGTCTCGTCGTTCTGAGCAACTTTCATGTACAAAGTTTTTCCATCCGAGCTACGTTTTATTTTATATTAATTTTAAAAGATTTAATTCATTTTTAGGATTTATTTAATTATTTAAATTCAACATTATCCAGAACAGTGCACGCTGATGTCACCAAGACGTCAGCATGACGTCAGTAGTCAACAGTCAGTTTGACTTGGTCAAACTGACTCATGGGTCCATTCTGTCATAGACTAATATCTAATTAATAGTTACTTAGTTTAATTAACTAGTCAACTATTCAGGATTTAATTAACTTAATTAATCTAGTTAATTAATTAATTAATTAATTAATTTATTTATTTATTTATTTTTAATTCATTTTTTATATCACTTTTTTTAACGTTCCAGGGGTTGGGCCCCACATGTCATAGCCACAGGGGCCTATCGGGCGCGCTTAGCGGGCGCGGGTGCAGGATGCGGCCTGAGCGGGCGCACGCCCAGGTGCGGGCGGACCCGGCAAGGCGCCGGAGCAGGGGGGCGGTGGCCACGGCGAGGCCATGGCTGGTGGAGAGGCGCCCGCGGCGAGGAGCGCTGGGCAAGGGGCAGCAGTGGCCGGACGGGGGCGTGTGTGCTCGGGCGGGAGCGCGGTGCTACGGGCGAAGAGGCTGCCGGGCGGGGAGGCCACGGTGCGGGCGCTGTGCACGGCGGGGTGGCCGCGGGCACCAGGCCGCGGGGAAGGCTACGGGGCGAGGGTCGGGCGGAGCTACGGGAGCACGCGGGCGAGCGAGTCCTGTCGAGGACGACTACGGCACGGGGTCCGAGAGTGAGATGGGGGTGGCGCTCACGGACGGATGTAGGGTCCAAGGCAGTGGTGCTCGTGGTGGAGGACGTGGACGACGGCGGCGTGGAGGAGGCAGGCCGGCGGGAAGGTCCGGCGTCGAGCGGCGGGGCAGCGTCGGCAGTGGTTGCGACGTAGGGCGGCAAGGCACCGGGGCGATGGCGTTGGGGTCGCCGGGTTCGATCCCCCCCTTCCCGATCCAGATCGGGATCGAGAGGTGGGGGAGAGACGAGGGAGAGTGGGGGTCGTGGGGGTGGTTGGGCTAGGGTTCGTTCGCTCGGGGTGATAAGGGGGAATGGGGTGGGCCTCCTGGTGGCCTGGATGCCCAGTTGGGCCGAATGGCCCCGGGGGAGGGGGCTTTGCCTTTCTTTTCTTTGGTTCTATTTTCCTTTTATTTATTTTCTGTTTTCTTTTAGTATTTTTTTTATTTTTTATAGTTTTGTAAAATACCAAAGTTGTACCTAATTTAGTTTTAATAAACATGCCACTGCCCCAATAGTTTTGGGAAATTAAATAACTTAGTTAATATTTTATTAATTGAAAAGGCATTTATTTATTTGTTTTTGTTATTGTTTTGTTTATTTTTGAGCATCTAACTATTTTATCAAAATGTGGTTTCTCCACCATAATTACTCATGATTTATTTGACCCATCTTGAACATTTTATTTTTTTACTTTTGAAAACTTTATTTGTTTGACTTGATTTGAATTAGACTTTGAACGAGATTTGAATCATCATGAGATTAGCAACAGTAATCGTGGTGACGTGGCCTCATTAGCAGGGAATTACTGTAGCTTAATTATCCGGGCGTCACAATTCTCCTCCACTACAAGAAATCTCGTCCCGAGATTTAGGAGCGGGAGTAATGGGGAAGGGATTTGGTTACGATATTCTAACGGGTCTTCTCGGTGTTGGTTTCTCTTCTCGAAGAGGTCAATCCATTACGTTGATGCCTTCATTTCTCTGCTTCAAGTCATCATGGTGAAGTCGTCCTTTTCTTCAGGAACTCCAACGTACTTACGAATAGGTAAGGGATAGCTCGGCTACGACAGAATGCTTATGAGGGAAACAATCTAGGGTTAACCTATGTATGAGCATAAGATTATCTCTCAAGTTGAACATATAAAATACATCGAGAGTAAGGTACGAAGGTACAATAAGAGGTTCCAAGCGGATAGATAGTTGCTCGAAGTCTGAACCAGAGTGAAAAAGGGGTTCAGAGCAGCGAGGGTAAGTATTGCGTCTAACACCAGAATAGAGCACTAGGAAGGTGGCCCGTGAATTAAATACGAAGCCAAGCGTGGGGAATAACCATTAGAAACAGGGTTGTACAGGAGATTCAGGTTTCAATCCTGTGGGTTATGGGCCCACCATGTGGGTTAAAAGTAGGAAGGGCGGAGACGTCTTGCGTGATCATGCAAGCAAGGCATTTCAGAGGGTAGCCTATCAGTTATATCGGCAACAACATCGGTACCAAGGGCGAGGGACTAAGAGAACCATTTTCCTGCTCGTTGAACGAGGCGGACCAATAGGTAAAGTTCTCGTCCATCGATGGTTACTGGAGTGTCATGAACAAAAGTAACAGGGTCTGACTGATAAGGTGGTACACCGAGGTGTTTTCGTAAGCAGGAAAATATCACTGCTTAGATCTTATAGATCACCAGAAAGGTTAAACCAAACAACGGAAAGGATTATATCATTATCATATTAGACAGAACAATGGAAAGGAAAACGTGTTAGAACACATATCCCATGGGTATATCCTTCCCACGGACAAGTAAGGCATGATATGCAAGACAGGATACAAAGTAGAAAACCCTTTAGGTAAGGGGAGAGAAACTTCATGACATTACCCATACAACAGTGTCTGGATAATTGAGTAAGAAACATTTAGCATTGTGCTCCGATGGAATCAACGACAATTCATCGACATTTAACAAAAGATGGATTTCCACAATTATGTGAACAAGGAGATAACATTTGTCAGATCAAATGGTATAATGATGTACGCTCGAGGAAAACAAACACAATTAAACATTGGTTGAAAGGTGCACCCGAATATGGGCTGGGTTGCACGACCAATGTCGGAATGGTGATTCAATAATCAATAGGCTAAGGATGAACGGTCAACCATTAACTTCAAAGCAAGAGGGTTGCTAGAAGGGCAGAATCCAAACAACACCGTTCACTTGTGGGTACCCCGGTTGGAATCAACACGAGGACCAAGAGAGAATGGTGATGGTGAGAAGTATCGTTATAGCAAGAATTCTGAAGAGGTGGATCAATCCTCACAACATTCCTGACATCAAAGACGGTAATACTCCGCGGCAGAATCATAACATAAGTTGGATAGCAAGGAACTCAAGGTACAACACAAAACATGAACAAGTTTGTGTTGGAGGGAAAACAATAATGTTGTCGATGATAACACAACTCATCGAGGGGAAAGGATGGTACTTGTCATCATGAATTTGTTTGATATTCTGGAAGGAGTCAAAATGTGATGATCACGACAAATTTTGTCGAGAGGCTCCTCGAAGATGTAGTAAACCGGCGAGGACATCAAGTCAAAGGAATGATGAAGCGAAAGGTTAATGGAACCAAGGGTACGACACAAACTTGGAATCAAGTTTGTTGTTCAAGGAGAATTGATAGGACAAGAAAGATCGACGTAAGCTTTGCTCATCATCGAAAGTTGTGCTCCGAGATTAAGGACCAGGTAGCACAGTTAAAACCATCACAACAATGATATAGCCAATAGGCTAGGAATGGCGTGATCGGGTACAAACTCGTACTTAAAGATTACTAAGAGTTGTTGAACCGTAGTGCGGACTCAGTTCAGTTATCGATGCCTTTGAGTGTTTAGTAACTCAGGGTCCATGAAAAATTGTAATCAGTGTGAATGTAGTACTTGATGAAGAACTCATAAGAAGTTATGCAGTTCCAAGATAATCTCGAGATACCAGGGGGTAATACTCGACGACAGATCAAAGTAGAGGTTGGACTAGGGTATTGCTCTGCAGAAGACAAGTGCTTAAACTTGCACGAGAAATGGTATTTAAAGGAGAACATTGTCAGAACCACGATTGCAAAAGGCCGGATCCTAGATATAAGAACTTATACCAAAGGAATAATTAATTTAAGAGAAACTTTAATGATACGATCTACATCGTGTGCATGGGCATGAACACAAGGTTCAAGGTCGACTCCCACTTCTTCAATGTATAATCTTTCATTCACTTCTCACGTTCGATGAAGCTATAGTGTTGAAATTTTATATGGCGAAATACCAGAAGAGTATGACTCATGAAAACTTTCGAGTTCACACATATTAAGGAAGGCATAGGTTCAACCCATCAGGGCATCATGGAAACATATACCACAAGCTTCAATAGTAAATATCACCAGCTCGAAAGCAGAGCATGGTTGGCCCCATCAAGGGATAGGATTTACCAATGGCATTATGTATCAGGGAAAGAACTTCCAAAGTGATTGAACCTGAAGGATGTTGTCAGTTAAAATCCAACAAGGATCTGATGGTCCATAACAAAGCTGATGTGAGCACCGGCATAATCAAAGGAAGAAACAATGCAAAGGCATTGGATTATAGAAACAACTGACTAATTCAAAGCTCAATCAAAAAGGAATTATGATTTCAAATTCAAGGATCAGAAGCAACGCTCTGATTCAGGATGGATAAGTTGAACAGACTTAGGGTTACAGTCGACGGCAATTTGATTGGTCGAGAACAAGCCCATGTTCAAAATGACGTCTGGGCCAGAAAGATAATTTAAAAGGATCAACTGATGATTGCGTGCATTCGCACTCCTGTTGAATCAATAGGATCAAAATGATGGTGTCTAAGGATACTAACGAATATCGCCAGACATATGGAAAGCATCCATAATGCAAGCAGACAAGTATTGCAGAGCAATAAGCTACTGAGGAATTTTGGAGGATTGAATAGTATTTCAAAGACCATTGTGAAACACATGAACAACTGGGGATGAGTGGATACTCGATAAGGGCGAGAAATTATCCGTAGGGGTATTCAGGTGGAAAGGAACTGCGAGGCAGTAGGCACAAAGTATTCTCGGATCAATAGAGAGAATTTCAGGGTATCTTCCAACGACAAGATCAACTGGGAACAAAAGTAAGAACGACAGATGTATGTATTTATCCATAGGGATATTTCGGTGGTAGGGAATTGCAAAAGCAACGGGCACAAATTCTCGGGTTACAGCGGAGAGTATCTTCACGGTCTTCACATGCAGCAGACGATCATCAGTAATAAGGGGCTCTCCGGGTGGAAGTGATAACGAGATCCTAATGTTAGATTTAGCAAAATTCATTTAACCCAAATAGAAGAGAGATCAGAGTCCCAGAGTATAGACGAGGAGAAAAAGATCCTAATACCACCCAATGGCGACATGGGCCCATGGGCCGCACAGCCATGTCAGTAAAAGTTTTGTAAAGTATAGACTCGACTTCGGCCAAGGAGTTGGAAGGGGGATTCCTACAGGCAGTCGGCTCTGATACCAACTTGTGACGCCCCCGATTCAATCGTACACTAATCATGCACGCAAACGTGTACGATCAAGATCAGGGACTCACGGGAAGATATCACAACACAACTCTAAAACATAAATAAGTCATACAAGCAACATATTACAAGCCAAGGGCCTCAAGGGCTCGAATACAAGTGCTCGATCATAGACGAGTCAGCAGAAACAACAATATCTGAGTACAGACATAAGTTAAACAAGTTTGCCTTAAGATGGCTAGCACAAACTGGGATACAGATCGAAAGAGGCGCAGGCCTCCTTCCTGGGATCCTCCTAAACTACTCATGGTCGTCATCAGCAGCCTGCACGTAGTACGCACCTCCAGTGTAGTACGAGTCGGCATTGACGGTGGCGTCTGGCTCCTGGACTCCAGCATCTGGTTGCGACAACCAGAAAGAAAGGAAAGGGGGAAAAGGGGGGGAGAAAGCAACCGTGAGTACTCATCCAAAGTACTCGCAAGCAAGAACTACACTACATATGCATGGGTATATGTGTAAGGAGGCCATATCAGTGGACTGAACTGCAGAATGCCAGAATAAGAGGGGGATAGCTAATCCTGTTGAAGACTACGCTTCTGGCAGCCTCCGTCTTGCAGCATGTAGAAGAGAGTAGACTAAAGTCCTCCAAGTAGCATCGCATAGCATAATCCTACCCGGCGATCCTCCCCTCGTCGCCCTATGGAAAAGCGATCACCAGGTTATCTGTGGAACTTGGAAGGGTGTGTTTTATTAAGTATCCGGTTCTAGTTGTCATAAGGTCAAGGTACAACTCCAAGTCATCCTGTTACCGAAGATCACGGCTATTTGAATAGAATAACTTCCCTGCAGGGGTGCACCACATAACCCAACACGCTCGATCCCATTTGGCAGGACACACTTTCCTGGGTCATGCCCGGCCTCGGAAGATCAACACATCGCAGCCCCACCTAGGCACAACAGAGAGGTCAACACGCCGGTCTAAATCCTATGGGCGCAGGGGTCTGGGCCCATCGCCCATTGCACACCTGCATGTTGCGAGGGCGGCCGGAAGCAGACCTAGCCGCCCTTATACAAGAGTAGGCATTCCAGTCCAATCCAGCGCGCGCCACTCCATCGCTGACGTCAAGAAGGCTTCGGCTGATACCACGACGTCGAGTGCCCGTAACTGTTCCCGCGTAGTTGGTTAGTGCGTATAGGCCAGTGGCCAGACTCAGATAAAATAGCAAGATCTCGTTAAGCGTGTTATTATGAAGTAACCGCGGACGCCGACCAGGGCCAGGCCCACCTCTCTCCTAGGTGGTCTCAACCTTCCCTGTCGCTCCGCCATAAAAGAACAGTCGGGGGCCGTCGGGAACCCAGGCCCACCTCTACCGGGATGGAGCCACCTGTCCTTTCAGCCCCCTCATCAGAATCACTTGCGGATACTCAATGAGCTGACCCGACTTTAGTCACATTCTGTATAATATGTATGTATGTATAGTATATACCCGTGATCACCTCCCGAGTGATCACGGCCCAATAGTATAGCAAGGCAGACTGACAAGAATGTAGGGCCAACGATGATAAACTAGCATCCTATACTAAGTATTTAGAATTGCAGGTAAGGTATCAACAGATGTAGCAACAATGTCAGGCTATGCATCAGAATAGGATTAACGGAAAGCAGTAACATGCTACACTACTCTAATGCAAGCAGTATAGAGGAGAATAGGCGATATCTGGTGATCAGGGGGGGGCTTGCCTGGTTGCTCTGGCAAGAGAGAGGGGTCGTCAACTCCGTAGTCGAATGGGACACCAGCAGCGACATCAGCCTCGTAGTCTACCAGAGAGAAGAGGGGGAGAAACAATAAATATAATGCAAACAAAGCATCACAAAACATAATGAGGCAATACGCGGTGCTAGGTATGCCCTAACACGGTAGGAGGTGATACTGACGAAGGGGGGGAAACATCCGGGAAAGTATCCCCGGTGTTTCGCGTTTTCGAACAGTTGAACCGGAGGGGGAAAGTTGCGGGTTCACTATGCTAGGGATGCGTGGCGGACAGACGGGCTGCGTATCTAGATTCGTCTCGTCGTTTTGAGCAACTTTCATGTACAAAGTTTTTCCATCCGAGCTACGGTTTATTTTATATTAATTTTAAAAGATTTAATTCATTTTCAGGATTTATTTAATTATTTAAATTCAACATTATCCAGAACAGTGCACGCTGATGTCACCATGACGTCAGCATGACGTCAGCAGTCAACAGTGAGTTTGACTTTGTCAAACTGACGCATGGGTCCATTCTGTCATAGACTGATATCTAATTAACAATTACTTAGTTTAATTAACTAGTCAACTATTCAGGATTTAATTAACTTAATTAATCTAGTTAGTTAATTAATTAATTAATAGATTTATTTATTTGTTTATTTTTAATTCATTTTTTATATCTCTTTTTTTAACGTTCCAGGGGTTGGGCCCCACATGTCATAGCCACAGGGGCCTATCGGGCGCGCTTAGCGGGCGCGGGTGCAGGACGCGGCCTGAGCGGGCGCACGCCCAGGTGCGGGCGGACCCGGCAAGGCGCCGGAGCAGGGGGGCGGTGGCCACGGCGAGGCCATGGCTGGTGGAGAGGCGCCCGCGGCGAGGAGCGGTGGGCAAGGGGCAGCAGTGGTCGGACGGGGGCGTGTGCGCTCGGGCGGGAGCGCGGTGCTACTGGCGAAGAGGCTGCCGGGCGGGGAGGCCACGGTGCGGGCGCTGTGCACGGCGGGGTGGCCGCGGGCACCAGATCGCGGGGAAGGCTACAGGGCGAGGGTCGGGCGGAGCTGCGGGAGCACGCGGGCGAGCGAGTCCCGTCGAGGACGACTACGGCACGGGGTCAGAGAGGAAGATGGGGGTGGCGCTCACGGAGGGATGTAGGGTCCAAGGCAGTGGTGCTCGTGGTGGAGGACCTGGACGACGGCGGCATGGAGGAGGCAGACCGGCTGGGAGGTCCGGCATCGAGCGGCGGGGCAGTGTCGGCAGTGGTGGCGACGTAGGGCGGCGAGGCACCGGGGCGATGGCGTCGGGGTCGTCAGGTTCGATCCCCCCTTCCCAATCCAGATCGGGATCGAGAGGTGGGGGAGAGACGAGGGAGAGTGGGGGGGTCGTGGGGGGTGGTTGGGCTAGGGTTCGGTCGCTCGGGGAGATAAGGGGGAATGGGGTGGGCCTCCTGGTGGCCTGGATGCCCAGTTGGGCCGAATGGCCCAGGGGGAGGGGGCTTTGCCTTTCTTTTCTTTGGTTCTATTTTCCTTTTATTTCTTTTCTGTTTTCTTTTAGTATTTTTTTATTTTATTATAGTTTTGTAAAATACCAAAGTTGTACCTAATTTAGTTTTAATAAACATGCCACTGCCCCAATAGTTTTGGGATATTAAATAACTTAGTTAATATTTTATTAATTGAAAAGGCATTTATTTATTTGTTTTTGTTATTGTTTTGTTTATTTTTGAGCATCTAACTATTTTATCAAAATGTGGTTTCTCTACCATATCAACTCATGATTTATTTGACCCATCTTGAACATTTTATTTTTTTACTTTTGAAAACTTTATTTGTTTGACTTGATTTGAATTAGACTTTGAACGAGATTTGAATCATCATGAGATTAGCAACAGTAATCGTGGTGACATGGCCTCATTAGCAGGGAATTACTGTAGCTTAATTATCTGGGCGTCACAGTATTCTCCTTGAGCTAAGGTCACACAGACCTCACCCAATCACTCGTGGTAAGTCTTGAGGTGACTTCCAAACCTTCACAGACTCGGTCACTAGACGATCCACAATTCCTCTTGGATGCTCTAGACCATGATGCCTAACCGTCTGGAAGAAGCACCGTCTTCAAAGGTAACAAGCGTCGGCTCCATGCAGGATCAATCTCTTCAGTGATGCTCAATCACTTTGGGTTTGTAGGTGTGTTGGGTTTGGGTTTTCCTCACCTGAAGATTTTCGCTCAAAGTCCTCGGAGGATGGGATGCTCTCAAATGACAAGTGTCAGTTTCTCTCGGAGCAGCCAACCAGCTAGTGGTTGTAGGGGGGTGGCTATTTATAGCCTAGGGAGCAGCCAGACATGATAGGACATAAATGCCCTTCAATGATATGACCGTCAGGTGGGTATATATTTTTGGACAGCTGGCGCATAGCACAGCAACGGTCGGAAATTTGACTCTCAAATTCCTCACGGATATCATGTTCCTCACTGTGTAGGCAATCCGCACTGGCGAATTCCTAACTCCACAGTCAGAAGAAATTCCTCAACAACCAGAAGAACTTCGTCTCTGTTACTGAAGAAATTGACTGAACTGTATGAGATTTCCAATGGCTTCACTCGAAGGGATTGGTTGGTGTAGAATTTTGAGTTGAGCATCACATGGCAATTTTTCCTTAGTATTTCCTCGACCCCCTTTAATAGTATGGTGTTCCCTATGACTCAAGAAAGAGAAAATGAAACCACGAAAACAAAAGTCTTCATGCTTTATGTTCCTCGAATGATTGTCAAGTCTTCAAGGTCACACCAATTTCTTCACTTTCAAAGTCTTCAGAAAGTCTTCACAAATCCAAAGTCTTCAGTTGAAGAACTTCATTTTTAGGGGTCGACTTTCTCTGTAAATATCAAACTCCTCATAGACTTATGGACCTGTGTACTCTCACAAACGCATCAGTCCCTTAACCTATAAGTCTTCAATACACCAAAATCACCAAGGGGCACTAGATGCACTTACAATTTCCCCCTTTTTGGTGATTGATGACAATATAGGTTAAGTTTTCAACGGGGATAAACATATGAAGTGTAAACACTGACATTGAGGAATTTGATTGCAATATATAGAAGAACTCCCCCTGAAGATGTGCATAGTGAGGAATTTGCTTTTGAAGCAATGCAGACTTGAAGAGTATAATCATGGAGATCTTCCCCTATATCTTGTAATGCATAAACGCATTTGACATATAATATGAAGAATTTGATATGCATGATGAAATATGGTGACTGATGTAATTCAGCATGCGTGAATTGACATTAATGAGAAATAAGCATGCAGAAGAACTCAGCAGAAGTATCAGGCCACCATAGAGTTTAAGATTACAACTCGATCTAGCAAAGTCATCAAAAGAACAAGAGTTGTAACTTAGCAAAAAACGCCCATATAAGATAGACCCGCTTGAAGACTAACTCAAATTTCTCCCCCTTTGTCATCTAATGACCAAAAGGGTTGAAAAATGAGGACTAACGCCCCTGAAGAATATCATGATGATGGAGGAGCGCCAGCGTTGTTGGGGTCTTGTGTTGTTGTAGGGCCTGTCGCAGTGTCGTCCAAGTCTTCATACTCGTCCGTGTCGCATGATGAAGAATATTAGCTAGCGACCAAGGAAGGAACCTTGACCTTCTTGTATTTCTTCGGTGGAGGAGCAGACCAGTTAAAATCTTCCTTGAATCCCATTTGCTTCAAATCTTCTTCACCATAGAGATGAGACAGAATAGCCCAGGTGCGATCGAAGACTTCATGGAGGTAGTAATGGTTTTTCTTCACTGCATTATGTGTAGCAGTCATGTTGTGAAGAATAGAGCCAAACTGATGCTTAACCCATTTGTGGTTTCGATCCACCTTCTGGTGAAGACTAAGAAGCAGCTCTTGGTCAGTCATCACACGAGGAGCAGTGGCTTGAGGATTTGGCTTGGATGCATTGGCAGCAGAATCATGAGTGGCAGAGTCATCATTGGTGGAATAAGATGCAGCTTTGCGGAACTGACCGTCCAATGGACGAATACCTTCATCGATAACATCTGGTGCCTTGCCCTTCTCATCAGCTGAGGAATATGTCCACTTGAGGACTTCAATCGGGGGCAAGTAGCTGAGGTGATTCTGAAAATCAGCTTTATAGTTGAGTGAAGATCTTGTTCTGAGGAATATCATGATTCAAGGAGTATAAGGCTTCAGCTCAAACAGAGAGAGGGCGACATTTGCTAGAGTCCTCATGAAGAAATCATGATAGTTGACAGGGATGCCATGCATGATGTTGAATAGCATATTCTTCATGATGCCAACAATTTCCTCATCAGATGAGTCATGGCCTTTGATAGGACTCATAGTCTTCGTCAGAATGCAATAGACGGTTCTTGACACATACAAAAATTCCTTCACGAGGAATTTGGTCCTTGGGGCTTGACCAGACTTCTGAGGCTTCATGAGCACTTGCATGTAATGAGCAGTGAGTTCAGGCTCTTGGTACAGACAATGAGCACCTTCAGGTGGAGGACTGATTGGCAGGTCATGAAGTAATTCAGAGGTCGGTGCCTTGTAATGAGTGTTTTCGGCCATCCAGTCCAACACCCAAGTGTTGATAGCATTAGCATCACCTGTGATGTCCAGTGTTGCGTAGAATTGAAGAATAAGCTCTTCATTCCAATCAACTATGTCAGAGCAAAAGTTGAGCAGTCTTGCATCATGAAGCACACTGAGGACTTGAGAGAAGCAAGACATTGATTCCATGTCCAGTGAGGAATATGCTCGTGGTCGAAGACTTTGTCCTTGTTGAAAAGCAGTGAAGAATAGAAATTGGCCTAGCTGGCAGTCCCGAAGTGCTTCCTTCTAAGCTGAGCATTGTCATAAGGATTGAATTCAATGAAGAAAACATGCTCGCCGAAGAAGTCATCATCCTTGAATTTTTGCTTCTTTGAGAAGGGATCCTTTGGCTTGGGCTGAGGAGTATCAGTCAATTGCATCACCACCTCAGGAATCACAGTCTCAGGGTCCACAGACTTAGGAATTTCAGGCTCTTCAGCAGCTACAGCCTGGGTCTTCAATTCTTCATTTACATTTTCATCAGCACTAGTGGCTAGAATTTCTTCATGGATAGATGGGGTTGCATGAGGTTCTTCAGATCACATTTGTACTTCAGTAGCAGCAGGGGACTGAGGAATTGCTTGAAGTGGAGTGAACATCGGAGAGTTGGGGTGCTGACTTTCCCAAAAGTCATCCTTCAGCACAGGTGTGGTACAACCAATGTCCACATCCTCGTCTTCCATTTCTTCAAAGCCGGCCTCTTCAGCAGTGAACTAAGGCATAGGCGAGGAGACAACTGGTGTTGAAGGTATTGGGTTGAGTTTAGCATAGTGAAGATATTGGCCAGCTAGTCTTTAGTGCTTGCATGGTCGATAGAGATGTCGCCCTTCAACACATGACCATGAGAAAATGATGACGATCTGGATGTGCTTTGTCTTCGAGTGCTGAACTGGGTTATGAGCAATCTTGATAGCGCTCTCATTGTCACAGTAGAGAGGCACATTCTTCATGTTGATGCCATAGTCCTTGAGTGTTTGCTTCATCGATAGTAATTGAGAACAGCATGATCCATCAGCAATGTACTCAGCTTCTGCAGTGGAGAGTGAAACACAGTTCTGTTTCTTCGAGGACTAATAGACCAAAGATCGTCCGAGGAAATGGCATGTGCCTGATGTTGACTTGCGGTCCACACGATCACCAGCATAGTCAGAGTCTGAATATCCAATGAGATCAAATGAAGAGCCCTTGGGATACCATAATCCAAGTGTTGGTGTGTGAGCTAGATATCAAAGAATATGCTTCACAGCCTTATGGTGTGATTCCTTCGGTGTAGCTTGAAATTGGGCACACATGCAAACACTAAGAATAATATCCGGCCTAGATGCACATAGGTACAATAAAGAGCCAATCATGGAGCGGTATACCTTTTGATCGAAGTCTTTACCATTTTCATCGGTTCATAGATGGCCATTTGTGGGCATTGGAATTTTGACCCCTTTGCAATCTTGCATGCCGAATTTCCTCAATACATCTTTGAGGTATTTCTCCTGAGATATGAATATGCCATTCCGCTGTTGACGAATTTGAAGACCTAAAAAGAATTTCAATTCTCCCATCATAGACATTTGATATTCTTCACTCATCATATAGGCAAATTCATCACTGTAACGTTGGTCAGTACAGCCAAAAATGATATCATCAACATAAATTTGGCACACAAACAATTCACCATCATAAGATTTAGTGAAAAGAGTTGGGTCGAGTGAACCGGGTTTGAAGCCTTTGTTCGTGAGGAATTCCCTCAAAGTATCATACCACGCCCGAGGGGCCTGCTTGAGGCCATAAAGACTGAAGACTTTGTCAGGATGCTTTGGATCTTCAAAACTTGGGGGTTGAGCAACATATACTTGTTCCTCAAGATTACCATTGAGGAATGCACTTTTCACATCCTTTTTTGTAAGATAATATCATGATGGTTAGCATAAGCAACTAATATGCGGATAGCCTCAAGTCTAGCAACAGGTGCAAAAGTTTCATCAAAATCAATTCCTTCAACCTTTGTGTAGCCTTGAGCTACAAGCCGTGCCTTATTCCTCACCACAAGGCCATTTTCATCTTGCTTATTGCGGTAGATCCACTTTGTGCCAATAATGTTGTGCTTGCGAGGATCTGGTCGTTTGACCAGTTCCCAGACGTTGTTGAGCTCGAACTCATCTAATTCTTCTTGCATAGCTTGAATCCACTCAGGCTCCAGAAATGCTTCATCTACCTTAGTGGGCTCTGTGATAGAGACAAAAGCAAAGTGCCCAAAAAAGTTAGACAAATGTGAAGCTTTTGAGCGCGTGAGAGGACCTGGTGCTTCAATGTCATCTATGATCTTCTCGACTTGCACTTCATTTGCAATGCGAGGATGAGCGGGTTGTCTTCGAGGAATTTGATCCTCATTTTCTTCAGGAGCATTTTCCTCAGCACCATTTTATTCAGGTGCGCCAGCTCGACGTTCTTCACGTTCTGGAATGAATTCTTCAGCAGATTCTTTGGTAGGAATGACATCCTCAGTAGCCTTGAACATGATAGATTCCTCAGGTGTTGGTTCATCTAACACATAAGGTAGGTGCTCTCTTTGCGAGCCAATAGTTTCATCGAACCGCACATCTATAGTTTCAACAACCTTGTGGAGAACGTTGTTGAAGACTTTATAGGTGTGTGAGTCCTTTCCGTAACCAAGCATAAAACCCTCATGTGCTTTCAGTGCAAATTTAGAATTGTGATGAGGATCTCTGATCCAACATTTAGCACCGAAGAATTTGGAGTAACTCACATTGGGTTTCTTGTCAGTGAGGAGTTCATAAGCA
Organism: Triticum dicoccoides; assembly: GCF_002162155.2. Lineage (NCBI taxonomy): Eukaryota > Viridiplantae > Streptophyta > Magnoliopsida > Poales > Poaceae > Triticum > Triticum dicoccoides. Next base: position 381,684,034 of record NC_041385.1, on the reverse strand, counting down.
GTCTGCTTGAAGATTTTCTGAAGATATACTCTGTTAATGATGTGGCATGCAGTATCAATTGCCTCAATCCAGAAACGACGAGGCGTCTTGTATTCATCAAGCATAGCGCGAGCCATCTCAACAACAGTTCTGTTCTTGCGCTCCACGACGCCATTCTGCTGAGGAGTATAAGGAGCAGATAACTCATGAGTAATACCAAGTTCATCAAGATAGTCATCAAGACCGGAATTCTTGAACTCGGTCCCATTATCACTTCTGATGTGCTTGATCTTCACACCAAAGTTGGTTGAAGCCCTCGACGAAAATCATTTTAAGACTTCCTGCACCTCATGTTTGTAAGTGACAATGTGCACCCATGTGTAACGAGAATAATCATCAACAATAACAAAGCCATATAGAGATGCATCATTTGTAACTGCAGAATAATGGTTAGGACCAAAGAGATCCATGTGAAGCAATTCAAATGGTCGAGTGGTAGTCATGATAGTCTTCGCTGGATGCTTGGCCTTTGTCATCTTTCTAGCTTCACAGGTTCCGCATAAGTGATCCTTGAGGAATTCGACATTCTCAATGCCAATGACATGCTTCTTCTTCGCAAGCATGCGCAAATTCCTCATGCCAGCATGACCAAGTCGTCGATGCCATAGCCAGCCTTTTGAAGCTTTTGCAAGTAGGCATACGTCCGGTTGTGGTCCTGTAGAGAAATCAGCAATGTACAAGTCTCCTCTCCTAAAGCCTTCGAAGACTTTGTCCATGTGTCGATCCTTTGAGATCGCAACCTTACCTACACCCAATACCTGACTTTTGCCTGTGTCAGCGAAGATGATATGCTTCAGATGCGACGATGATAAAGGAGCATCCATTAATAGATTCTTGTCACCAGTCATGTGATACGTACAACCACTATCGAGGACCCACTCATCGGCTTTGGGTAGATCATCCTGCAGATGAATTAGTGCAACTTACGAACACATATACTTCATCAGTGAAGAATATGACATCAATATCATCAAATCAATTTCGTCAAGCAATAGAACAGATAAAATAGTATGAGGACATGAGAAATGAAGGTTCATTTCTTCATGATTAGACTATGTCCTTTCAGGCAATTTCAGGTCTCCAGCAAATTCTTTAGACGTTTTAAGCACGTCTGGAGAGCTAACCCTGCATAAGAGATTAGTTCTTTTTCTTCACCACCCACATCTGAAGGGGTGGCAAAGAATTCATCACTCTGCGAGCACCATATGAGAAAGGTGTCATAGAAGCCAGTCCACTTCGTTTCACGTAAGAGGGGTTAGGATAAGCATGTGCATAAGCAGAGAAATTCTTCGAGGACTTATGAACATAATGATTAGAAGAATAATGCTCATATTCATAGCCCTTAGCTCTACCCTACAAAACAGAGGGGTTAGCACGATGATGATCATGTGTGGACTTTGATCCTTTTGAGGAATTTGATCCATGTGAGGAAGTTGGTTCGTATGAAGACTTGGATCCATATGAAGAATTTGGTCCATATGAAGAATTCGATCTAGAGTACCTATTCTTCACAGGTGGTGTCATGAGGACATTCACCTGAAGACTTTCAAGACAACTTTTGGGAACCCAGATTTTCTTCATAGGGGAATCGTTCCTGCAGTTAGTGCCAACATATCTAGCAAATACTTCACCATTCTAATTTTTGAACAGTTTATAGTTGGAGTCAAATGACTCATCAGAAGAATGAGGAGATTCACATGAAAAGCCAGATAAATTGGATGGATTAACTGGAGGTCCCTTTGCAGCAACCCATGAGGTTTTGGGGTACTGCTCAGGCTTCCAATATGTTCCATCAGCATTGAGTTTCCTCTCAAAGGCAATACCCTCTTTCCTAAGGTTCCTGTTGAGGATCTGCTTTTTAAGCACATCACAAAGAGTCTGATGCCCTTTGAGGCTTTTGTACATGCCTATCATGTACAATTCCTTCAGCCCTGCATCATCAGTGATACTAGCAATGTCCTCAGATGAGGAATTAGTGAAAGCAGAGATAGGTGAAGAATTTGTAGCAGTAAAAGCATTTGAAGATTCAGGTGAAGAATAGTAGTTTCACGTTCAATGCACTTCAGACAAGGAGGAACAAATTCTTCCTGAGTAGCGCTGATTTGTTGAGCAAGTAATGAATAGAGCTCCTTCTGAAGATCTTCATAACTCACTCTTAGCTTCTCAAGATCTTGCTTTCTTTGAAGAAATTCATAAGAAAGCTTCTCGTGACCAGATAAGAGAGTGTTATGATGACCTTGAAGGTTGTCAAACTTGGACTGAAGTCTCTGAAGATTTTCAGTCAAGGTTTAATTGCGATCCATTTCTTTACCCAACATATCATCACTTTTGTCTAGCATGTTTTGAACGTTTTCAATAGCCTTTAGTTGTTTCACAGCAATCTTAGCAAGTTTAGAGTAGCTGGGCTTGAGGTTTTCATTAGATTCATCCTCACTAGATTTAGAGGAGGGGTATTTAGTTACCTTGGCACCCTTTGCCATGAAGCAATAGGTGGGAGCATAGTCATCATTGCCTTCATCAGCCTTGTTGGTGAAGCCATTATCTTCAGAGTTGAAGATAGACTTGCTGACGAATGCAGTAGCAAGAGCTAGGCTCGCCACACCAGACTCGGACTCCTCAGATGCCTCCTCATCCTCATGTTCTCAGATTCAACCTCAGAGTCCATTTCCTTGCCAATGAATGCCCGAGCTTTCTTGGAGCTGCTCTTCTTGTGAGATGAAGACTTCTAGGATTTTGATGATGAAGACTTTGAAGATTTCTTCTTCTTCTTTGCGTCATCAGAACTGTGGTCCTTGTATTTCTTCTTCTTGGATTCCTTATCCCACTGAGGACAATCTTGAATGTAGTGACCAGGTTTCTTGCATTTGTGGCATAGCCTCTTCTTGTAGTCACTGGATGAGGAATCATTGCTCCTTGAGGATTTTTCCAAAGTGACCACACCTAGAGAACTTCTGAAATTTCTTCACGACGAGTGCTAGTTCCTGGCTCCGTTCTTCAGGATCACCAAGGCTGCTAGCAGAGTCTTCATCTTTAGACTCAGAGACTGCCTTGGCCTTCAGAGCATGTGGTCTGCCATAGCTCGAACCATAGAGATATCTCTTCTCAGTAGGCTGGAACTCATGAGTATTTAGCCTCTCGAGGATATCAACGGGATCAAGTGAATTGTATTCAACACGTTCTTGAATCATCAGTGCCAGAGTATCAAATGAAGAATTGAGCGATCTCAGCAATTTCTTCACCACCTCATGGCCGGTGATGTCAGTGGCGCCAAGCGCTTGAAGCTCATTTGAGATGTCAGTGAGGCGATCGAATGTTTTCTGAACATTTTCATTGTCGAGTCTTTTGAAGCGGTTGAAGAGATTGCGAAGAACGTCAACACGAGAGTCACATTGAGTTGAGACTCCTTCATTCACTTTGGACAGCCTATCCCAAATAAGCTTAGCAGTTTCCAAAGCACTCACTCTTCCATATTGCCCTTTGCTTAGATGGCCACATATGATATTGTTCGCTTGAGAATCGAGTTGCTTAAATCTCTTCACATCAGTAGCGTTAAGAGAAGGTGTGACTGAGGGAACACCATTTTCCACAACATACCAGAGATCGTTATCAATTGCCTCAAAATGCATTCGCATCTTATTCTTCAAGTAGGGTAGTCCATTCCATCGAAGGTAGGACACTCAACAGAGATCTTGATCATACCTGCGGCCGACATAACTAAAACTCCAGGCGGTTAAACCAAAATCACACAGAACAAGGGAGTACCTTGCTCTGATACCAATTGAAAGTGCGTTATATCGACTAGAGGGGGGGTGAATAGGCGATTTTTATGAATTCTTCACTGAGGAATTTGTTGGTGAGGAAATTCCTTAGCGATGAAATACTTGCAGCGGAATAAGTACTCAAAAGTAAACATAACAAAACACAGGCATAGTCATCATGATGAAATGAAGACAAGCACAGAGTACATAAAGCGTAAACACAGGATAACACAGGATGAAGACGGACAGACTGAAGAAATTGAATTGAGGAAATTGAGAAAGTCTTCAGTTAAAGTCTTCAAACAGATATGAACAAGCACACAACAACTGAAATGAGGAAATGAAAGGGTTGAGGAAATAGAACCAGTAAGCTTGGTGAAGACAATTATTTGGTAGATCAGTTCCAACTGCTGTCTCAGTTGTACGTCTGGTTGGAGCGGCTAGGTATTTAAACCTGAGGACACACAGTCCCGGACACACAGTCCTCACCGTATTCTTCTTGAGCTAAGGTCACACAGACCTCGCCCAATCACTCGTGGTAAGTCTTGAGGTGACTTCCAAACCTTCACAGACTCGGTCACTCGGTGATCCACAATTCCTCTTGGATGCTCTAGACCATGACGCCTCACTGTCTGGAAGAAGCACAGTCTTCAAAGGTAACAAGCGTCGGATCCATGCAGGATCAATCTCTTCAGTGATGCTCAATCACTTTGGGTTTGTAGGTGTGTTGGGTTTGGGTTTTCCTCACTTGAAGATTTTCGCTCAAAGTCCTCGGAGGATGGGATGCTCTCAAATGACAAGTGTCAGTTTCTCTTGGAGCAGCCAACAAGCTAGTGGTTGTAGGGGGCGGCTATTTATAGCCTAGGGAGCAGCCCGACATGATAAGACATAAATGCCCTTCAATGATATGACCGTTAGGTGGGTAGATATTTTTGGACAGCTGGCGCATAGCACAGCAACGGTCGGAAATTTGACTCTCAAATTCCTCAGGGCTATCATGTTCCTCACTGTGTAGGCAATCCGCACTGGCGAATTCCTAACTCCTTAGTCAGAACAAATTCCTTAGCAACCAGAAGAACTTCGTCTCTGTTACTGAAGAAATTGACTGAACTGTACATTTCCAATGGCTTCACTCGAAGGGATTGGTAGGTAAAGGATTTTGAGTTGAGCATCACATGAAAATTTTTCCTTAGTATTTCCTCGACCCCCTTTAACAGTACGGTGTTTCCTATGACTCAAGAAAGAGAAAATGAAACTATGAAAACAAAAGTCTTCACGCTTCATGTTCCTCGAATGATTGCCAAGTCTTCAAGGTCACACCAATTTCTTCACTTTCAAAGTCTTCAGAAATCCAAAGTCTTCAGTTGAAGAACTTCATTTTTAGGGGTCGACTTTCTTTGTAAATATCAAACTCGTCATAGACTTATAGACCTTTGTACACTCACAAACGCATCAGTCCCTTAACCTATAAGTCTTCAATACACCTAAATCACTAAGGGGCACTAGATGCACTTACAACCCATACTTCACATGCCACACCACTAGCCCCATCACACAGGACCTGCACTCCAGCAAAAGGTATACCGATTTCATTTGCCATAGCACCAGCCGTACCACAGAAAAATCCCACTCCAGCAAAAAGTACAGCAAGTCCACCGGCCGAAGACCTATCCCATTTGTAGAGACGGCCAATTCCTGCAGATTGGAACCCCATTCCATTTATTCCCAGTTTAAAATACAATGCTTTCAATGTTGTTAGGGACTACGTGCATATATTCCCATCATGGGAAGATTATAGTGAAGACAAACACCATTTTCACATCTTCCTGTCCAACTTACGTGTAAGTGCTATTATTCATGGTTATTATTTTCCTGTTTTCTGCTGATTGAACACATCAATGATTTACATTACATTGTTGTAACTAGGAGAAGGTCAATCTGGATAGTCATGACGAGCAAATCTTGCTTGTGCTTTTCAAGGAAGCATTGCAGCAGTATCGGTGTTACCTGAGGAAATCACACTTTGATGGCAAGTCTATAAACGAATTTCCGGTGAAGTCTCCTGTGCTAAATTTAGAAGACATTGAAAGGAAAAACCTTGTTATGCATTGGTCTCATTCCCAGGATGAGGTACTGTCTATGAAATCACATGACAATTTGAACTTCTACTTTTCCGCATGTGCCTTACGGATCTTTTTTGCAGGAAATCTTCTCGAAGAAGAATTCCGGTTTGAAAAGAACGACAGGATATCGTAAATATGCTGCCCGCTGCTTTGCTCTTGTTAGTACTTGTTGTCCTGTATCAATGTACTTGCATACATACCATGTTCATTATGTGACAGCAGTATGCATGATAGCTTGCTTATCAATTGTTTGTTCCAAATTATCCGATCTGTATGAATGGTTACATTAGTGTAGAATATATCCAATGCCAATGAAATTTTGTAGCTCTGCATTGTTCTTGTAAGTACATGATGTCCTTTATCAGTGTGCTTATATTGACAGGTAGTTGTTCATGTACCATCACTCTGCAGCTTATTTTCCTTTGCCCTCCATTTTCTACACATCAGATCTATATTTACTCTTACCATAAGGTTGGTACTGAAGAAGTTTAGTTGTGCATTGCTCTTGGCTGTGCCTTTTGCCTGTATCGCTGCACATACATTTATAGCTACTTGGTTATGTAGCATCACTCTTCATCTTATCTTAAATATTCTCCATTTTTTTGTATATTATCACATCTATATTTACTCTTAACAAAATGTAGAATAAAGGCAATGCTTATGAAGAAGATTTTGTGGTAAAACTTCTTGAGTTGCCCCCCCATCAGCATGGACAAGGGCTTTATAGAGCCTATCTTCACCAGTAATGTTAGTTTGTCCTTCTCAAGCCTTCAAACTTTGTTGTGTATATTTGGTTAGGCATGACTGCAACAGCTGTTTATTTTTGGTGTTTGCATCAAATTGCATGTTTAAAGTTTATTAGGTAGTTCATAAACAAAAGTTTTTCCTTCTCAATTTAAGTTTTCAGTTGTACAACCAAGTTCCTTCTTCATACCATGTAAATTAAACTATACAGAGTAAGTGATCTTCTTTTGCACTGCATGTATGCTTCTGTTCTTCATCCGTAATCCACTGGTGTGGTGAACCTACCCACTACAACACAATGTCATATTCTGCAATGTCTTAACTATGAACAATGTCATATCATTCTACTATTATTTAAATCGTCTCTTTATTTGCCAATCTGAAATGGGATAAATTGACAGCACAGTAACCATTGATACTTATGAGTTCTTGATCTGTAATCCAGTGGTGTCGTGAAGCTGCCAACTCCTTCACAATGTCATTTCCTGCCATGTCTTGACCTGAACAATGCCATAGTGTGTTAATGCAATTTTAAACTGTGTCACTTTATTCGTCAGTAAGAAATGTGATGAATTGTCAGCACTGATACTTTTATATGCAAAACATGTCATCTATCTGCTTGTTTATCTTCTTCAGAGTGAGGAAGATATAAGTGTTGAACAAGCGCAGTCTCATCATCTTGCTCAGCTGCTTGCGCTGCAGCTCCCCAGCAGGGCTAACCTTTCTTGAACTCTATTGAAGTGCTGTTGGTTTTGTATATTATTGTGTCGGCGTATTTCTTTGCACTGGTGGCGATCTTTGATGCCCAGTGTATGTAATCTGTTGTCTGCTTGTGCTTTATTGTCATAGTGGCGAACTTTGATGCCCAGTGGATGTAATATGCCGTAATTTCTTTATTGTATAGTCTAGGTTTTTTCTTATTCATGATGATGCAGTTATTTTACTGTATATACATATATATATATCATGTCTTCGCAGTAAACCGGCCAAACCATAAAATTACAGTAAATAATCCGATCGTCATGCAATCACGATGTATGATCTGCATCATGGGCCCCGTCATCTTTGTCCGTTAAAAGGCCAAAAGTAAACTGGCCCACTAGTAGATTCGGGCCTTCAATAGGCAGAGTAACCACCAGCCACTTTTCGCAAGAAAAATCAATGGGCTTTTAGGAGGCTGAGAAGTAGGTTGGGCCTGAAACGTGCCGAACAGCTCACGGGCCGGCAGCAGCCCGAAATGGACCCCGGCCCATGATTGTGCGAATCAAATCACGGGCTTTTAACAGGCCAAAATTGTCTCGGTCCTTGTTTGGCCCAATCAGATATCGGCTGCGAGCAGCCCGGATGCAAACCGGGCCGTAGTTAGGCCCAACTATATGACGGGCTTATAACAGGCCGAAAATAATATAGGGCCGAAATGTTAAACGGGCCCTTAACAGGCCGAAACTAATATCAGGTCGAATTACTAAATGGGCCTTTAGCAAGTGGGCCCAAAAGCATAGCGTCCAGTCGACGGGCCGAATCTGATATGGGCCATAATTTAGCCCAAAGCCTTTTAAAGGGTCGGACCTGATCTGGGCCGTAATTTGGCCCAGAACGTGGTAGGCTTTTAACGGGCCGGATCTCATATGGGCCATTATTAGGCCCGGATTGTGGCAGGCCATTAATGGACCGGATCAAATATGGGCCGACATTTGGCCCAAAACATGGCAACCAGTTAATGGGTCGGCCTACTAGGGTCCTCAAAATCTTGTGGGCCTACAGCTGGGCCGGCCCATTAATGTCAGCAAAATCTCGTGGGCCTTTAGCTAGGCCGGCCCATTATGATCCGCAAGAATCTTGTGGGCCTTTACCTGGGTCGGCCCATTATGGCACACAAAAAACTTGTGGGCCTTTACCTGGGTCGGCCGATTATGGCCCGCAAATTGTTGGGGGCCTTTAGCTGGGCCAGCCCATTATGGTCTGCAAAATCTCATGGGCCTTTAGCTGGGCCGGCCCATTATGGTCCGCAAAATCCTATGGGCCTTTAGTTGGGCCGGCCCATTTAAACTTGATGGGCCGATCAACGTTTCAACATATCATCGGCGCGTCTCGCCCATTGGGTGAGTGACACATGTGCCAACGCGGACCTGACACGTGTCTCCTCCAGCCAATGCTAATTTTACATGTGGAAAATCCCCATTGGTCGGGGCTGTTAACGGGTTATCGGATCCAAAACCCGACCCGATAGCTTAACGGCATTCCGTTACGGCGGATGCCACGTGTCGTTCACCCTTGATGAAAGCACTTCTGTGACGCCTGATTTATCGTCATGGAAGTGGACACTTCCGTGATGATAATTTTGGTAATGTCATGGAACACTTCTACGACAGCACAAGTATGACTATCTTAATTCTGTCATAAAATCGTCATGGATGTACATGCATGACAAAAATCGTGACCTACTGGGACAAACATGTATCATCGCGGAAGTGTATTTTTTTTGTAGTGTTACTAGAGTGATTGGGCGAGGACTAAGTGTTCTTAGCTCAAGGGGAATAAGGTGAAGACATTGTCTTCTGAGTTGAATCTCAGCCTCCCTAACCACACATACAGTTGTCACAACAACGAAACTGTCCCAACAAATCTCTTGTCCTCTTCGAGCAACTGGTTCTATCCTTCCTCTCTCTCACCTTACTTACAATTTGTCTTCGTGAAGTCATTGCCCACTTGCCTGATTTGATTGACTTCACTATGTGAAGACTATTGTTTGTTTGGCTTCATACTATCTTCCATTCCGATCCATACTACCTAGCTGGTGATAGTCTTCGTGCTTTCACTACATTGCCTACTTGACTATGGCTTGTCTAGTGTAGTCTACCTTCCGCTGCATGTAAATAGGTTCATTTCTATTGTTTGTCTTCAAATCACCCCTGTTTTGAAGACTTTCATAAAAATCGCCTATTCACCCCTCCCTCTAGTCGAATACTATCACTTTAATTATCATCCGGGTAAAGCCAATGTGGTGGCCGATGCTCTCAACCGCAAGCCTGCCAGTTAGAATGCTTTAGTGGATTCCTTGCCTCTTGAACTTCGTGACAAAATCGCTCAGCTCAATTTGGTGATAGTTGATGCCAGTCTTGCCAGCATATTGGAAGTTGCTCCTACCCTCGAGGAGGAAATGCGCAGAGCCTAGGCAGATGACGTACACTGCAATCCCATGCCAAGAGTATGCTGGAAGGAAATACCCAGGATTTTTCTAAGGACCAGCAAGGTACGCTAAGGTTTTGAGGAAGGATTTGCGTACCCAAGCAAACAGATCTGAGAAACAAGATATTGGCAGAAGCACACGAATCTTCATATTCAATTCACCTAGGTGGTACCAAACTGTACGACGACCTTCGTCAGATATTTTGGTGGGATGGAATGAAGAAGGATATTGTATATTTTATCGCTTGCTATGACATATGCAACAAAGTAAAGGCGGAACACCAAAAGCCCGCATGACTCCTTCAGCCCCTACCCATATCACAATGGAAATGGGATGATGTCTGCACTGATTTCATCACCGGTCTACCAAGGACCCACCAAGGAAATGATGCAATATGGGTCATAGTGGACACATTAACATAGGTAACCCACTTCATTCCCATCCGGACCACCTACCGTGCCGATCAACTTGCGCAGTTATGTGTGGCCAGAATCGTCAGTTTGCATGGAGTGCCAAAGACAATCACTTCAGATCGAGGGTCTCTCTTCACTTCAGCCTTTTGGTCACATTTTCATCAAGCCTTGGGGACTGCCCTGAAATACGTTACAACTTATCATCCCCAGACAGACGGATAAACTGAGTGAGTAAATCAAATACTCGAAGATATGCTCCGAGCATGTTCTTTGGCCCAAGGATCCAAGTGGAAAGATTGCCGGCCTTATGCCGAGTTTTCCTACAACAATAGTTTCCAAAACAGCTTGAAGATGTTTCCTTTTGAAGCTCTGTATGGCCGTAAGTTCCGCACTCCACTAAACTGGTCTTAGACCGGAGATAGCCGCAGAGGGAGTCCTGGACTAAGGGGTCCTCGGGTGTCAGGGCTATGAGATGTGGGACGGACTGATGGGCCATGAAGATACAAGATAGAAGAACCTCCCCGTGTCCGGATGGGACTCTCCTTTGCGTGGATGGCAAGCTTGGCGTTCAGATCATGTATTCTCCTTCTTCTGTAACCGACTCTGTACAACCCTAGATCCCTCCGGTGTCTATATAAACCGAAGGGTTTAGTCCGTAGGGCAAGAACACAATCATACAGGCTAGACAACCAGGGTTTAGCCATTACGATCTCGAGGTAGATCAACTCTTGTAACCCTTATATTCATCATAGTCAATCAAGCAGGAAGTAGGGTATTACCTCAATTAAGAGGGCCCGAACCTGGGTAGACATCCTGTCCCCTGCCTACTTGTTACCTTCGATCCTCAAACACACAGTTCGGGACCCCTACCCGAGATCCGCCGGTTTTGACACCGACATTGGTGCTTTCATTGAGAGTTCCACTACATCGTCTCCAAAAGGTTGGATGGCTCCATCAACCATCCACAACAACTCCGTCCCGAGGGAGACTTTTCTCCCCGGTGAAATCTTCATATTCGGCGGCTTCGCATTGTGCGCCAATTCGATTGGTCATCTGGAGCAGGTCGACAGCTACGCCCCTGGTCATCATATCAGGTTTGGAAACCTAAACTACGTCGCTGATATCAGAGGAGACTTGATCTACCAAGGGTTCCCGGCCTCAACCGCAGTTATGGCCTTAGATTCGGAACTCCTCACCGAGTCCGAAGACGGGCACTTAGAGCCCGTCAGACTCCGTGCGGCCATAGAGCACAACACCGGAGACGCGGAGGGGGTTGTTTCGACGACCAGCCCAGGATCACTCCCGGCCCCCTCTATTCTCACCGAGCGGGACTCACCCCCGTGCACCAGCTCCGAACTCTCGAGGTCTGTGTTATACAAGCCCGGCCAGGGAACTCCTATCCCGCCCCGCTCCACGGATTTTCGCTTCTCTGTCCATACCTCGCCCTTAAGCGAGGCTCTGGACTTAATGCGGTCTCTCACCATTACAGAAGGATCACTTCCGAACTATGCCCAGCCCGCACCAGGGGCTGTGTGCAGGGAATTCTACGTCCCACCCACCACTCACTTCATAGCCACTATCGAGGACTTAACCGACATGCTTGATTACGCCTCCGAAGACATCGACGGCATGGACGACAATGTGAGAGAAGAGCAAGGCCAGAACCCGCCGTTCACCGGATTCTGGACGACCACTTCTTTGTATGACGTATACATGGTGGACACACCCAAAGAGAACGACGCTAACAACGAGAAGATTCTAGAAGACGCACCAGTGGCGCCGGTCAAAATCGCATCGCGAAAAAGACAACAATACAGGCACCAGAGACAACAATACTCCTAATAACACTGAAGACCAAGAAGCCCCTGTAGAGCCAACATCCGAACAGGATGATTGGGAAGAGGGGCAAGTCAACCCCGATGATCCTATCGGGGATGAGGGCTCGGAGGATAGTAACTACCTGCCGATCTCCGAAGAGGACGAGAGCCTGGGCGATGAGGACTTCATCGTACCAGAGGACCCCCTCAAACAAGAGCGCTTCAAGCGCTGGCTAATCGCCACAACAAGAAGCCTGATAAAGGAGCGGCAGCAACTTCAGGCCGATTAGGACTTAGTCAATGATAGATGGACTAATGTCTTGGCAGCTGAGGAATACATCCTCGAGCGCCCAACTAAAAGTTACCCAAAGCACAGGTTGCTCTCCCAATTCGACGAGGAGGTCCCGGAGCCTATACCGACAGCATGTAATGCAGCTGACGGACCTGATCGACCACCTCATGGTCGGGACAGAGCGACAACTCAAGTCGAACACCAACCTGCGCCACCTCACCCTAGAGGTAGAGAGTCAGCGACCGCAGGACACACGCACGACCTGCGACAGGACCTGGACAACAGAGCCGGTCATACCAGGTCAATTTATGGATTGAGAGGGCGTCCACCAACGTGAGAGGACGACCATCATGCCTGGCGCGGCACACACAACCTCACACGGGCCGAAAACCTCATACGAACTCCATCTGAACTGCGCCGTGACATCGCCCAACACAGAGGAGCCGCACACCCTCTATGCTTCACCGCTTAAGTAATGGAACACCAATTCCCGGAAGGGTTTAAACCCGTAAACATTGAATCATATGATGGCACCACAGATCCCGTAGTATGGATTGAAGACTTTCTTCTCAATATCCACATGGCCCGCAGTGATGACCTCCATGCCATCAAGTACCTCCCCCTAAAACTTAAGGGACCAACATAGCATTGGCTGAACAGCCTACCAGAAAACTCTATTGGAAGCTGCGAAGACTTGGAGGACACCTTTAGAGACAACTGCCAAGTTACCTATGTTCGGACCCCAGATGTCGATGACCTTAGTCACATAATCCAGCAACCCGGTGAGTCAGCCCGAAAGCTCTGGACCAGGTTCTTAATTAAAAAGAATCAAATTGTGGATTGTCCGGACGCCGAAGCCCTCGCAACCTTCAAACACAACATCCGAGACGAGTGGCTTGCCCGACACCTCGGCCAAGAGAAGCCGAAGTGCATGGCAGCCCTTACCGCACTTATGACCCGCTTTTGCACGGGAGAAGATAGCTGGCTTGCTTGTAGATGCAATAGCACCAGCGACCCAGACACCTCTGAAGTCAGAGATGACAATGGCAAACCACGGCGCGACAAGAACAAGCGTCGAAACAATACAGAAGACACGGTCGTAAACGCCACATTCAGTGGCTCAAAATCAAGACAGCGGAAGAAGCCATTCAAAGAAAACAAAGATGGTCCATATAGTTTGGGTAGAACACTTGATCGGCCTTGCCAGATTCATGGCACCCTCGATAAACCTGCCAATCACGCCAACAGAAACTGTTGGGTGTTTAAACAAGACGGCAAGCTCAACGCCAAACACAAGGGGAAAAGGCCACCCAGCGAGGACGACGATGAAGAGCCTCGCCCACCGAACACAGGGGGTCAGATGTAATTTCCCCCCGAGGTCAAATTGGTGAATACGATCTATGTCACACACATCCCCAAATGAGAGTGCAAGCGCACATTAAGGGACGTCTACGCCGTAGAGCCAGTCACCCCAAAATTTAACCCCTAGTTAGCTTGCCCAATCACATTCGAAGGGACCACCCAACCAGTATCCGTCATGGAGGATTGGCAGCTTTGGTCCTCGATCCAATCATCAACGGATTCCATCTCACGCGAGTCCTCATGGACGGTGGCAACAGCCTTAACCTGCTCTATCAGGACACTTTCCGCAAAATGGGCATCGATCCATCAAGAATCAAGCCCACGAAAACTACCTTTAAAAGAGTAATATCTGGCATAGAGGCCCGCTGCTCGGGCTCCATAACATTGGAAGTTGTCTTCGGCTCGCCCGATAACTTCCACAGTGAAGACTTGATATTCGATATTGTACCCTTCCGAAGTGGCTATCATGCACTGCTCGGACGGACCGCTTTCAGTAGATTCAATGCGGTGCCATACTATGCTTACTTAAAGCTCAAAATGTCCGGTCCACGCGGCGTTATAACAGTCAATGAAAAAACGGAACGGTCCCTCCGCACGGAGGAGCACACCGCAGCTCTTGCAGCCGAGGTACAGAGCGACCACTTCAAACCACACACCTCGTCGGTCATCAAACCGTCGGACCCTTTTAAAAGAGTCTGGACAGTTCCGCATGGTAGTGGTTCGGTACATCCAGAGCTAGACTAGCAGTTCTGCCGCGCACACCAGCGGAATTCATACCGTGCATGCATCATTACGCACTCAAAATACCTTGGGCATCGACGGGGGCACAATATGAGAAGGACAATAGTACGACTCGACCCTACATGATCTTCCATCCTTTTTACCACAGGCGCGTTCGAGCCCATGTGTCCTACGGACTTATAAGGACTCAATCCGAGCCTGGTTTGTACAACAAACAGAAGACCGTTTCCTTTAAGGAACCCCTCTCTACAGGACGAAAGTAGCGCATACGTGCGACAGGACATCTAAAAGACTTTCAGACCAAACCTTATTTAAAGGGACCTGTACCGAGCTTTTCTCCTTGTTATTAGACCCTCGGCATGTAAAATGATTTTGGTGCTTACGATACCTCCCTGCATGATCACGTCTCGATGTATCAGTCAGATTTTTAGCAGAGACAATATTTTTTCAGTATCTACTTTATTTATAAGACTGTAGTCTGTCTCTCCAAGTTGTCACACATACCTCGACACCCATCGCCAGGGGCTCTATATGGCCATTCATGAGCTACCAAACGAAAGACCAAATAATTTTGTAGCACACTTCGGCGTCCCGATCTTGGCATTATATGCACCGGCTCTGAATCATGTCTTTGGTCAATAGTTGGGTTGCCCGGCTCCTGTGTTTGCTGCCTTACGTTCTGATTGTTCGGCTTGGGTAGTAAAGGGAAAACTACTGCGATTGTGTTTCTGGTTCCTAGGGTTAAGCATCTCAGTAGAGAAAGTTGAAAACGGACTGTCATGATGATGCAAGAGCTGGTCAGCCGTTCGGTGACTTACTGAATCTTTAACGATTTTTTTCGTTTTAAATGAAGAACTGTTTTTTCAAGTCTTACGCGTAACGCATTCGCATTCGGATAGCCAAATACGTACTAGGGGGCTATTTTATAGCCCCATTGTCAAACTCCTATGGCTAAGTGAGAGCGGTAAAGCCATATAGTCTGATTGCCTGGTTCACCACACTAACACCTCCGTAGCGGACCAAGATGTTGGGTCAAGAGTGTTACTATGCCCTTCCAAACACCCCCGTATTATCTACTTGGGGGTCGAACCCAGCGACTAGAAAACTCTCAGGCATGAAAAAATATAGCCGCACAGGTGGAAACAATTTTAGATAATAGTGCAAATATATTACAAAGCCTTAATGTCTGTAGTAAAGATGATCGGGTCATTCGATTACATTCATTCGAACATGTTATCCTTTGAGCATTCACCCTCTATCAAACGAGCACCCTCGAGGACACCTCTCAAATAATGCTCTGGTATGCGATGGTCCTTGCCTTCGGGAGGACCCTCCACCACAATAACGGTGGCACTCATCTTGGCCCAATGCACCTCGACACGGGCGAAAGCCCTTTGTGCACCTTCTATGCACACCGACCGTTTCATGGCATCAAGGCGGGGCATGGCATCGACGAGTAACCGCACTAGACCAAAATAACTGCTCGGAACGAATTCAGCCGGCCATAGCCGGAGTACAATCTCCTTCATGGCTGCTCTGGACATCTTGTGCAGCTCCGCCCATTGTGCCATCTGGTCGTTCAGCAGCGTCGAACATTCCTGAGTCGCATATTGCGACCAAAACAGCTTCTCCATCGTATGCCCCTCCTGGGCCCGGTAGAATTGTGCCACGTCAGTCGCGCTCTTCAGTAGATCCGCAAAGGAGTGTGGAGAACTCCATAGTCGATTAAGTAAGGCATACCTCTCATCACCAAACTTAGACTGCAAAAGAAAGGGCTTACAAGACACTATCTGTCCGGCCTATCGAAGCTCCTCGCGAGCTGTACAGGATTCAGATCTCGCCTCTTGGGCATCCTGAAGGGCCTTGGCGAGTTCGGCCGCCTTCGCTTTATTTTCCTCCTAGAGGAGCTCGCACTTGTGAGTCGTGTCCGTGAGTTCTTGCGCAATCTTGGATACAGGCTCCTCGAACTGGCTCCGTGAGGCATGTTCCTCCTTCAAATCGGCAGCCGTTTTCTTAGCGGCTGCATTGCTCACCCTTTCCTGCTCCTTTCCGCAGGCAAGGTCATTTTGGAGGGTTTCGACCTCCACAACGCCATCTGCCATTATGCGTATAATAGCGCGTGAGCCACACTCCAGCATTTGGAAAACCAATTTGATGGAATATGGAGAACTTGAAACAAACCTTGCGCTTCATCGAGCCGCTTGTTAATCCGAATGTTGTCCTCCTCGACCAGATGCAGCTTCCGCTTGAGTTTGGAAACTTCGGCAGCCTGAGCGATCACCACTAACAGTGAAGCCTGATGATTAACAAAAGGGCTGAAAATGTTATTTACTTCAAGTACCTATAGACCCTCTGTTCGCTCTCCTTCGTGGGCCAAACAGAGTCTCAGGGGCTACTATCTATATATAGATTGATTTGTTATGAAAAGAGGCTAAAAGACATTGCATTGCATACCTCGAAGCCTATTAGTAGGCCTGTGAAGGCTTCCTCTAGTCCGCTCTTAGCGGACTGCACTGTTTCAACCACCGTACCCATTAAAGTACGGTGCTCCTCCAAGACGGACGCACCTTGTAGTGCATCCATCAGCTTGTTAGACGCCTCTGTATTGGTAGAGGTCGCCATTCCTCCCTCTTGAGGGGGCTGCCGACCGAAGTTCGGGACCATATGGGGCTCCGGAATGGTATCCGGCTGAGGGTCCAGTAACCCAGGATCCCCATGGCCGGCCTCCATAGGGGTTGCGCCCCCCATGTTCTCGGCAACCTCCAGTGCCGCATTAGTCGTCCCCCGCACTTATCCAGAGTCCGGAGAAACCCTTTGGGATGATACCTCGGGATCGTCTGCCCTAGGAGGCGAGGAAGCCCGTGGAGGCGTCTCGCTCTCCATCTTGTCCAGCAAAAGATCTCCCGATTAAGACGATCCTTGAGGAATGTCACGGGCCGTACTACGGCATAGAAATTTGGTATTATTCTCATAACCTATAAAGAGGGTTGGATATGAACAAGGCATCTTAAGGTACTCACAATTTGGCAAGGGGCTTGGTCCGGGAACGGTGCTTGGGAACGGCTTCGGTGCCCGAATCCGAGTTATCGGAAAGGGATACCCTTACCCTCTTGGGCGCCCCATCCTCCAGATCTATGGAGGCCACTCTCTTTTTCCCCTTGGGAGGAGGGTTCTCTTATTCCTCCTCCTCCTCCTCTTCCTCCTCATCATCCTTGTCTTCGTCTTCCTCATCAAAGGAAGGAGCTTTGGTTCCTCCGGACACGGCGCCCGAAGTCCCTTTGGGATGGAGGTCGCTTTGGGCCTCCTTGGTCTTCTTCTTCTTCTTGTCCTTCTTCGTCGGCGCCTGATAGGGAGTCGGGACCAGCTGAGGGAGTCCTGGATTAAGGGGTCCTCGGCCGCCCGGCCTATGTGACGTGGGCCGGACTGATGGGCCATGAAGATACAAGACAGAAGACTTCTTCCTGTGTTCAGATGGGACTCTCCTTTGCGTGGATGGCAAGCTTGACATTCAGATGTGCAGATTCCTTTCTCTGTAACCGACCTTGTATAACCCTAGTTCCCGCCGGTGTCTATATAAACCGGAGGGCTTAGTGCATAGAGGCAATCATAATCATACAGGCTAGACTTCTAGGGTTTAAGCCATTATGATCTTGTGGTAGATCAACTCTTATAATAGTCATATTCATCAAGATCAATCAAGCAGGAAGTAGGGTATTAACTCCATAGAGAGGGCCCGAACCTGGGTAAACATCGTGTCCCCCGCCTCCTGTTACTATCGACCTTAGACGCACAGTTCAGGACCCCCTACCTGAGATCCGCCAGTTTTGACACCGACATTGGTGCTTTCACTAAGAGTTCCGCTGCGTCATCACCAAAAGGTTTGATGCCTCCATCAATCATCTACAACAATGCAGTCCAGGGGGAGGTTTTCCTCCCTGGACAGATCTTTGTATTCGGCGGCTTCGCACTGCGGGCCAACTCGCTTGGCCATCTAGAGAAGATCGACAGCTACGCCCCTGGCCATCAGGTCAGGTTTGGAAGCTTGATTTATGTGGCCGATATCCGCGGACACTTGATCTTTGACGGATTCGAGCCCATAATGGCCGCTCCCTGCCACCATGATGAACATGACCTAAATCTGTCAGCGGACCATGCTCAGGAGATAGCGCGTGTAACTGCTCTGGCCCTAGATCCGGAGCAGATTGCGCCGTCCGACGACGAGAAGCTCAACCCCGCCACGGAAGCCGCAGACTCAGCGGCGTTAGAGCCGCACATAGATCCAATCTCAAGCGGGGTCTGTGTCACCGGAACCTTGGATTCGTCTCCGGCTATAAGCTTCGAACCGCGTGCATCCGCGCCCATCGAACCTGATCAGGCGCCGATCGTTGAGTTCAGCTCTGCCGACATCTTCCGGCACTCACCTTTAGGCGATGTGCTAAACTCATTAAAAGGCCTCTCCTTATCAGGGGACTCTCAGCCGAACTATATCCGGTTTGGATTGGAAGCTGATGACAGAGAATTCCGCTTCCCACCCACCACCCACTTCATAGCCACTGCCGAAAACTTAACCGACATGCTCGATTACGACTTCGAAGACATCGACGGTATGGATGACGATGCCGGAGAGGAGCAGGCACAAAAGCCAATGCTTACAGGGTGCTGGACTACCACCTCCTTGTATGACGTATACATGGTGGATACACTCAAAGAGAACAATGGAGACAATGAAAAGGATCCATTCGAGGATAAGCCTCCTGAGATACAGCCAAAGTGCCGACGTCAGCGGCGCCGCTCTAAACCACGTCGTGGAAAAAACAGCAATACCGGCACAGGAGAAAATAATACTCCAGACGATGCCGACGACAACGAAGACCCCATTGAGCCAACTTCCGAACAGGATGAACGGGAGGATGGGCGAGTCAGCACTAATGAACAGGCCCGTAATGAAGACCCGGAGGACAGTAATTACCTTCCACTCTCCAAGGATGAGGCGAGCCTCGGCGAAGAGGACTTTATCGTGCCTGAGGAGCCCGTCGATCAGGAGCACTTTAAGCGCCGACTAATAGCCACTTCACGGAACCTGAAAAAGAAGCAGCAACAGCTTCAAGCTGATCAAGATCTACTCAATGACAGATGGACTAATGTCCTGGCAGCCGAGGAATACAACCTCGAGCGCCCAACCAAAAGCTACCCAAAGCGCAAATTGTTACCCCAATTCGATGACGAGGCGCTGGAGCCCGTCCTACCAGTGAATAATGTGGCTGACCGAACACCACGTGGCCGTGACAAAGTGGCAACTCGAACCGAACACCAGCCTGCACTACCTCGCCGTAAAAACAGAGAGACAACAGCTCGGGGATACACATATGACCTACGGCATGACCTAGAAAACAGAGCAGGTCAGACCAGATCGATCTATGCATTGTGGGGGTGTGCCCGGATGCGCGATGATGGCCATCTGTCCGGACATGACAAACATAACCACGCCTGGACCGAAGACCGCAGATGATATCCATCCGGTCTACGCCGCGACTTGGATCGATATAGAGGCGCCGCACACCCCCTTTGCTGCACTGATGAAGTAATAGAACATGAATTCCCGGAAGGGTTTAAACCCGTGAACATCGAATCATATGATGGGACAACAGACCCCACGATATGGATTGAGGATTTTCTCCTCCATATTCATATGGCCTGCATAGATGATCTTCACGCCATCAAATACCTCCTGCTAAAACTCAAGGGACCTGCTCGGCACTGGTTGAACAATTTTCCTGAAAACTCAATCGGCAGTTGGGAAGACTTCGAAGACGCCTTCCTCGACAACTTCCAGGGTACATATGTCCGACCTCCGAATGCCGACGACTTAAGTTAAATAGTTCAACAGCCCGGAGAGTTAGCCAGGAAATTCTGGACTAGGTTCTTAACTAAAAAGAACCAGATCGTCGATTGTCCGGATGCCGAATCCCTAGCGGCCTTTAAACATAGCATCTGTGACGAATGGCTCTCCCAACACCTCGGCCAAGAAAAGCCAAAGTCCATGGTAGCCCTCACGACGCTTATGACCCGCTTTTGCATGGGTGAC
The DNA here is from genome assembly GCF_002162155.2 of Triticum dicoccoides. Lineage (NCBI taxonomy): Eukaryota > Viridiplantae > Streptophyta > Magnoliopsida > Poales > Poaceae > Triticum > Triticum dicoccoides. The sequence goes on along the minus strand of NC_041385.1, from coordinate 381,663,470 downwards.
GATAGCTGGCTAGCCCGTAGCAATAACAATACAAGCGAACCTGGCACTTCTAAAGCCAGAAATAGCAACGGCAAGCCCCGACGCAACAGACACAAGCATCGAACCAACAGTGACAACACCAAGGACATGGCGGTCAACTGCTGATTCAGTGGCTCTAAGTCCGATCAGCGGAAGAAACCATACAAAAGAAACAATCCGGGCTCGTCCAGCTAGGACCGCATACTCGATCGTCCATGTCAAATCCACGGCACTCCTGATAAACCAGCCAATCATACCAACAGAGACTGTTGGGTTTTTAAACAGTCCGGCAAGTTAAATGCCGAGAACAAGGAGAAGGGGTCACAAAGCAAGGACGATGACGAGGAGCCCCGACCACCAAACACAGGGGGGCAAAAGAAGTTCCTCCCCAAGTTAAAACCGTGAACATGATATACGCTACCCATATCCCTAAGAGGGAGTGCAAGCGCGCGCTCAGGGACGTCTACGTGATGCAGCCAGTCGCCCTAAAGTTCAACCCATGGTCGTCCTGCCCTATCACCATCGATCGCAGGGACCATCCGACCAGTATCTGTCATGGCGGTTCAGCCGCACTGGTCCTCGGCCTAATCATTGATGGATTCCATCTTACACGAGTCCTCATGGACGGGGGCAGCAGCCTGAACCTGCTCTATCAGGACACAGTGCGCAAAATGGATATTGATCCCTCAAGTATCAAGCCCACAAAAACCACCTTTAAAGGTGTCATACCAGGCGAGAGGCCAGCTATACGGGCTCAATCACACTGGAGGTGGTCTTCGGATCCCCGAACAACTTCCAAAGCAAAGAGTTGATCTTTGATATCGTCGAATTTCGCAACGGTTATCACGCACTTCTTAGACGAACCGCATTCACTCGATTCAATGCGGTACCACACTACGCTAATCTCAAGCTCAAGATGCCTGGACCACGCGGTGTCATAACAGTCAGTAGTAAAACGGAACGCTCCCTCCGTACCGAGGAGCACACCGCTGCCCTCGCAGCAGAAGCACAGAGCAGCCTTTTCAGGCAGAACCTTAATTCGGTGGCCAAGCTATTGGACACTGTCAAACGAGTCTGAACTACTCCGCAGCTGGACAGTCCAGCTCGTCAAGAGCTTGACTAGCAATTCGGCCTCCGTCCCAATCCCGACCAAACGGCAGCATTCGTACCGCGCGTACATAACTACACACTCCAAATACCATGGGTATAGACAGAGACACAACTAGATCGTGGTCCATAATACAGCTCAACCGCTCCTGGACCCACACACTTTCACTTTTTCTTTTTCTTTTCAGGTTTCTTTTTTTCCCCAGGCCTTTCCTCGTGACCTGATTGTCGGACCTATCAAGGGACGGATACACCAAGACGGCAAGAAGCATTGATGTATAAGGGAATTTCTAGGTGGTCTCTTTAAATGATCGTTATGCCGGTTTTAAGGACCCGCACGCAGCTCTCCATTGGTCGTGGCATGTTAAATAGCCCTGTTATTTATCGCACTATTTGTACAAAATATGCTTTGACGTATTAATCAAACTACAATGGAAAATGGTTTGCGGCCCAATTTCTATGGCATTAGCCTATTACTTCATTTTTTTCTTGATATTCTTATCAAATGTACACGTACACTCTGGTACGCCTTAATCCTCCAGGGGCTTCATTACGCCCCATAATACGGCAACAAAGTCCGAACACTTTTTTACAGTATAGTTCGGCACCCCGAATTGTAGCATTATATGCATCGGCTCCAAATCATGTCTTTGGTCAATAGTTGGGTTGCTCGGCTCCTGTGCTTACTACCTTACGTTACGATATTGGCTAGGGTAGTAAAGGGAGAACTACTACGACTGTGTCCTGGTTCATCCGGATGAGCACCTCATTAGAAAAAGCCGAAAACTGACTGTCATGATGCGGCGTGAGCCGGTCAGCTGTTTGAGAGGTTACTAATCTTTTGCGATTTTTCCTGCATTATGTGATGAATCGGTTTTTATCCAATCAGGTGTTTACAGCACCCTAAGTTCAGACTCACGAACACTAGGGGTCGTGCCTAAATTTTGATTGTCAAACTCCAATTGCTAAGTGAGGGTAATAAATCCACATAGTCCGATTGCCTGGTTCGTTGCGCTAAACACCTCCTTTAAGGACCAAACTTTGGGATATAGAGTGTTTAGATTCATCCCGAACACCCCCGTACTACCTACGTGGGGCGGAAGCCGATGACTGGCCAACTCTCAGATTTAACAAAACGGCCACACAGGAGGTAAAATTTTAAATAACAGGCATTATATTACATAACGACTCAGTTTAATAATACAGGAAGGGACAATATGAATGACTTCATTCAAATATAACGTCTTTTGAACACTGCCCAGCCACAATGCGGGATCCCTCCAAGACATTGTCAAAATACAGCTCGGGCGTGCGGTGCTCCTTGCCCGCGGGCGGTCCCTCGGTCACAAGCTTCACGGTGTCCATCTTCACCAAATGCATGTTGACTCGGGCGAAGGCCATTCGCGCGCCTTTGATGCAGATCGACCGCTTGATGGCATCAAGCCGTGGGCAGGCATGGACCAGCCGCTTCACGAGCCCGAAAGTAGCTGCTGGGTATGGGCTCGGAAGGCCATAGCCAGATTATTAAATCCTTCATGGCTAGTTCGGCCACCCTATGCAGTTCGACCAGCTGTTTTAGCTGATCGCTAAAGGGCATCGGATGTTCTAGCGCAAGGTATTGTGACCAAAACAGCTTCTCCTAGGAGCTCCCCTCTTCGGCTCGGAAGAACTCCACAGCGTCTGAAATGCTGCGCGGTAGATCCGCAAACGCCCCTGGAGACCTCAAAATCCGGGTCAGTAAGAGGAACCTTTTCTTCACATATTTGCTCTGCATAATAAAGGCCTTACCTGCCCCGATTTTTCTGGCCTCCTGGAATTCTCGGAGGGCGCCTTGGGCTTCAACCCGGGCATCATGTGCACTTTGGCGGGCCTTGGCAAGTTCGGACTCCTGATCCGCAAGGTTGCGCTCCGAGGACTCGCATTTCTTCACGGCGTCTTGGAGCTCCTGCTGGACCTCACTGACCCTGGCCTCATGCTTTTCGCGAGCGGCTTGTTCCTTGGCCGCTCTCTCCTCGGCCTTGGCCAGCGCCTTCTTGAGGGCCTCCACCTTAGTCGCCGCTCTTAATGAATACCATGGCACTTTAGTCAGCACAAATCATTCATCCTTCCTGAAAATAGACAAAGTTATTGCATACCTTGATTGTCTTCCAGTTGTTTTTTCACGCGGCCGAGCTCTTCCTCGGCCCGCTCCAGACTCTGCTTCAGTCCGAAAACCTCAGCAGTATGAGAGGTCGCACCCAGTAATGATGCCTGCTTGTTCACATTGACTGATCTGGTTAGTCTCCTACGAAACTTGTTTGATCCTATGTCTGACTTTTCTTTTCAAACACCGGACAGTGTCTCAGGGGCTACTGTCTATACTATGACATTCTTTTTACATAATTGCGTTGCTTACATCAAAGCCTATCGGAAGGCTTGTGCAGGCTTCGGTCAGTCCGCTCTACATGGACTGGATCTTCTCAACCACCATACCCATAAGGGTACGGTGTTCCTCAACAATGGAAGCGCCTTGCAGCGCTTCCAGCAAATTATCCGGTGCCTCTGGATGGACAGAGGTCACCGGTGGAATAGGTGCACCTCCTTCTTTCGAAAGAGGATGCTTGCCTGATTCTGGAGCCGTATGGGTCTCCGGAACTGTATTCGGCTGGGGCCCGAACTGAATATGGCCCCCATCGCCAGTCTCCATGGGGATTTGCTCCCCCATGTGTCTAGCGGCTGAGGTTTCACACTCCGGCGCCGCCCTAATGGCCTCCTGAGTCTCTCCCTGGCCTGGGATCCTTCGGGACAACACCTCGGTGTTATCCATGGCCTTGGGAGAGGAGACCGCCATAAGGGTCCCAGTGTCCATCGCCTCCGGGTCCAGCGAATCCCACAAAGATGAGGATCGCTTGAGGTCGGACCGAGCCTGACTACAAATGCATGATTCAACATGTTAATACTATGAAGTAGAGAGGCCGGATATATGGATGTGTTTGGGTTTTTGAGTATTTACGATTTGGCCAAGGGCTTGTTCCTGGGGGCGCCATTCCGAGCTGCTGTCGGTGGCCGCTGTGGAGTCGTCCGGGAGGGAAACTTTCCCCTTCTTGGACGCTTCGGCATCTAGACGCGTGGAGGCGCTCTCTTCTTCCTTCCCCCTCAGGGGGAGAGTTGCTTTCCTCTCCTCTTCGTCCTCGGCGGCGGAGGAGTGAGTCTTGATGTCTTCGGATGTCATGTCCGAAGCACCCTTGCGACGGAGACCACCTCTGGTCCCCTTGGCCTTCTTCTTGGCCTTCTTCTCCGGTGCTTGATAGGGCGCCAGAACCAGCATCTTCGTTAGAAGTGGAATTGCTGGGTCTTCGAGCAGCGAGCCGTACAGTGAATCCGCTCCGCCTTCTTTGTCCAGCCCTGAGAGAATCAGTAGGAAGGCTTAGGCGTCTTCCTCGAGTATGCAAGTAAAGGATACACCTTGAAAACACTAAAAAAATTACTAGACTAGCGGGATGGGCCAAGTCATTCCCACGGTCCTCGTCCGTATCCGGCACGTCTCGCTGGACTTGAAAAGCACCTTCCAGATGTCTTCGTGCGTTGTGCTGAAGAACTGCTGCAAGGTCTGGTGCTTGGCCGGATCTTACTCCCACAAATGGCAAGTCCGGCTTTGGCATGGGAGGATTCGACGAGCAAGCATCACCTGGATCACATTGACAAGCTTGATATTCTTGTCCATCATGCTCCTCGTGTACGTTTGTAGCGCTGTCAGCTCATCCGGCGAAGACCGGTCCAGGCCTTTCTTTGGCCAGGAGGTGGGCCGCATCGGGGCCCTGGACCGGAATGTAGGAGCCGCGGCCCAAGTGGTGTTGCGCGGCTCTATGACGTAGAACCACTTTTGTTGCCACCCTTTGACAGTCTCCATGAAGGAGCCTTCGGGCCATATGATGTTGGGCATCTTGCTCACCATGGCACCTCCGCACTCTGCGTGTTGACTACTCACCACCTTCGGCTTCACATTGAAGATCTTTAGCAATAATTCGAAGTGGGTTGGATGCGGAGGAAGGACTCGCACACGACAATGAATGCCGAGATGTTGAGGAAGGAGTTGGGGGCCAGATCATGACAATCCAGCCCATAGTAGAACATGAGTCCGCAGACGAACAGGTGAAGAGGAACTCCCAACCCGCGGACGAAGTGAGGGATGAATACTACCCTCTCATGGGGATCCGGGTTGGGGAAGATATGTCCCTTGGGAGGAAGCCCATGGGAGATTTCCTTGGCCAAATACCCAGCCTCCCGGAGCATGGTAATTTCCTTCTCCTTAACGGAGGAGGCCATCCACTTGCCCTGCGCTCCAGATCCGAACATGGTTGGAGTGCTTTCTTGGGGCGGAAAAGATGAGAACTTGGGTGCTGGAGCTCGAGAAGGGGGAAGGCAGAGAGAGAGAGAGAGAGAGAGAGAGAGAGAGAGAGAAGGCATGGGTGAAAAGGGGTGAATCCTTATCTCTTTATAAAGGCAGTGAATATCAAGCGCCTCCCCACTCGCCTTAAAACTCGCCTATTCCCCAAGCGTCGTGCAGATGGCACGGTTGGGTTACCATGCCCTTATTGATGAGAATCCCGCAATAAGGGGACATGATCTCTGCTTTGACAAGACGTGCCAATGAAACCGCATCTCGGAATATGAAGCGGCAGGCTAAATAACGGTTCGAATAATGGCCGGGCAGCAACGTTGTCAGGACCCCGCTTCTATGTCACACCGATCTAGCATGTAACACCTCATATCATTTTGCGGCCTCACGCATGGTATTCCCACGGGTGTCGCCTTACCATGCCCGGTACCGTTTGCGCCTTTTGGCACACGTATATGATAGTGTCGCTAGCATCCATATGACAAAGAACCCGGGCTGACATGGCTAGTCGTGAACCCAAAGTGGCACTAACTTACAGGGACAGGCGTACATGACCCAGCATCGAACGTGTCGGTCATCAGCGAGTCAATCCAGGCTGTAGTAGCTGGGCTAGCAGGACTCCGATAAACCGGGCTGTAGCAGGCTAACAGGACTCCGGTAGACCCCGCGTGACATTTCCCTGAAGGGTCAGACACGGGAACAAAGAAGGACACATGCCGGCCAACCTAAGTGTTCCGGAGCAGTAGCAAGCTACTAGGGCTCAGTGGAAGCACTAGGAGATATTTCCCGGTAAGAGAAGCTACTAAGGATAAACAACTAGATAGTCAGATCCCACACATAGCAATACACATTACGCGTATGCATAACATGCAAGTATGTGATGTACAACATGGCATCACAACATAACTCAACAACTCATATAGATAAGGCTCAAAGAGCTAACATAGCATTTATTTCAAACAGGGGTCACATGACCCAACATTCAGAGCATACAAGCAACAAGCGGAAGTATTACATGTCTGAGTACAGACATCTATAAATGAAAAAGGCTGAAGAGCCTGACTATCTACAACATCCGATCAAGATCGTAGCTGAGGTACAAGCTACTTGTCGAAGTCCTCAAGAACACTAGTAAGACCGAAGTCTCCGCTGCAAAAACATAAATAGAGCAACATGAGTACAAAGGTACTCAGCAAGACCTACATCAGATCCTATCATACATGCATTTGTATCAAGAGGGTAATGTGGGGTTTAGTTGCAGCAAGCCAGCTTTGACTCAGTGGCTATCCTGTTCTACGACTACGAGAAACTCTTGAGGTGAGACAATGTACACGAGTCCACTAATCACCACACACACTACTATGGATTCATTCCCGTCTCCCTACGAGAAGGCCATCCATAGCACTCACACTTGTGTTGAGCATTTTAGAGTATCCAATTCAAGTTGTCTATGTACCATTTAAGCATCCAAGAAGTCCATAACCGCGGACCCGGCTATTCGAATAGATCATGTTAACCCTGCAGGGGTGTACTTCTTCACACACGCTCTCGCCACTTACCGCCATGTACACGTCATGTAACTCGGCAACCTTCAAGCGGAAGCCTGGCGAGGGTGTCGGCCACGACCTGACTAACCACACAAGACTCTAGTCCAGGTTTATCGCCTATTCGGGTTCCATCCGCAAGGAGATCCGGCCGGGGTTTCGCTCACGGCCCCAAACGATGTGTGCAGGGTTCCCGAGCCCACCATCCGGGTGCCACTCGATACACCAGGCCACGTGTGCCTAGTCTGTCCCAAGCCCACCCCGTCGGGTGCCACTTGGTAGAAAAATAGCACTACCTACAAACACCAGGAACTAGTTGCAAATCCTGGACAGAGATCAGGTTGGTTAATAAGTCGAGAGGGCTTGGTGCGCCCGGAGCCCAATGTGTGTTAGTATCGAGTCATTGGACAACATACATAGAACTCAGTGCTTAAGGAAGGTTCCAGTGAGACAACCCACCATGTACTCCTACATGGCCTCTCACTGCTACCTTTACCAAATCGTGTTCACACACTTCACTCTCAACATCAGAACAAGAGCACTATAATCCAATTCATTCCCAATGAATCAGACCTGACACACTCTAAGCAATAGAAGGCATAGCATGGTAGGAACACAACAATGGCTTCAATCAACTCCTACACATGCTAGTGGGTTTCAACTATTTACTGTGGCAATGACAGGTCATGCAGAGAAATGGGTTCAACTACCGCAGCACAAAGTAGCAATTGAATCGTTGTTGTCCTAATGCAATAAATGAGAGCAGGAGCGAGAGAGTAGGATTGTATCGGAATGAACAAGGGGGTTTGCTTGCCTGGTAGATCAACAAGGAAGGCACTGCTCCTCAGACAGGTACTCTGGAACGGTCTCCGGAGCAGGACCTATCGAGAAGGAACGGTGCCATCAATCAAAAAACAAACATATGCAACAATAAAATGCATGATCATGGCATGTAGATGTGATGTTGTTTGAGTTAATGCAGCTAGCATTCATTTGGTTGAAGTCCATTTGAATCAAGAATTCAAATGCAACTCCAAGTTAAGTCTTTAATAAATGCCATTTTAGTGTTTCACCTATACAGTACGTATAAGTTGGTTTGTCATGCATGAAACTAGAACAGATGGATAGATTGCATTTTTCTGATAATTTTTCATATATAAATTATTTCAATCTGAGCTACGGTTGAATTTCTATGATTTATTGAAGTTATAGCATTTTCTGGGTTTTCCTGATTTATTTTAATACCAAAAAATGAATAACTGCGTCAGCATTACAGAGGCATGACGTCAGCGAGTCAACAGTGGCTGACCAGGTCAAACCTGACGTGTGGGGTCCACACATTAATTAATCCTAACTACAAACCTAACTAAAAAGGATTAGTTGTGCTGGGGCCCAGTGTCAGTGTCAGGGGGTTAACTGAGCGATGATTAGCACCTAACTAAGCAACCACATCATCCCGCCGGATTTTTGGTCGGCGGCGACCAACAACGCGGTGGCGACTCACCGGACTTGCGCTACGAGCAGCGGCTGGACGCGCGGAGACCACGGGGGCGTAGCCCATCGTCCTCCGCGTCCAGGGGAGCAGGTGGGCGGCTGTGGGGGCGCCGGAGCTCGCCGGAGCGGAGCTCAGGGCGGCAACAGGTGTTCGGCTGAGTGCGCGCGGGTGCTGCGGGGCACGGAAGTAGCTACGAGCCGCGATGTTAGCCTTATGGGAGGCTACTGAGCGCGGTGGCAGGTGCAGGCGCGGGCTGCGGTGGCTCTGGCCACGACGGGGAGGTACCACGGCGGCGCGACTGCTCGGGTCTGGCGGCTAGCGTGGCTACAGCACGAAATCGAGCGCGGGGAAGGAGGGGGAAGCGGAGGAGAACTCACGGCGTTCTCGATGGCGTCGTGCGCGAGCTCGGGGTAGGGTTGGAGTCGGCGGGGCGGCGAAGACGATCTCCGGCGACCGGAGGCGAAGATGGCGACGGCGACGGCTCCACGGGGCGTCCGACCAGGCGCGGCTTGGCGGAGAGGACGACGGCGACGTGGCGGAGCTGGGGAGCGTGTCGGGGAGGCGAGGGGGAGGCGGTGGCTACGGCAAAGGCGAGCGGCGGCGACGGCAGTGCTCGGCTAGTGAGAGAGAGAGCGGCAGAGAGGGAGAGGGAGTGAAAGAAGGGTTACCCGCGTATCTATCCGCGGCGTCGACGTGGCGGGGGAATTAGGCAGGCGACCAGGAGGTGGCCGGACGCGTGCGTGCGTGCCGCGGGCACACGTCCCTGTCCTCCTGGCGCAGTGGAGACGACGACTGGCACTGACCAGTCGGCTGGGCCGGCCTGTTGGGCCACTGGGCCAGGCCGCAGGTAAGTTCCCGTTTTTCCCATTTGTTTTTCTTTTCTATTTTTCTGACATATGTTTTGATTTAATAAAAATACTAAATCATTTTATTTCTTATGCCAATTTTTGCAGGAGCTAGTGGTATTATTCCAGAGCTCCTCATTAACTAGCATAATTTTTCGACAATATTGTATATATATAACAATATATATCCAAAGCAAATATTTACTGCATTAATTCCAAATGCCCAAAATAAATACTTCCGAGCTCCTAAAAATATTGGTTTGATTTTTATCTCTGTCCAATATTTTCAGAGAGCAACATGAGCATTTTCTTGGACCTTTTTGGAGCAATTTTTATCTGGGTCATTTCCAGAAATGAGTCTGAGGGTTTCACAAATCCTCATTTCAGAATTAAATGGAATTTAAACATGATGCACGCATGACTAGCTAGTCTAGGTCATACCAGAACTAGGGATGTGACAACTTGCCCCCACTTGAAAGAATCTCGTCCCGAGATTCAGGGGTCGACGGAAAGAAAGTGGGGTACTCCACTCGAAGACGATATTCTCGCTCCCAAGTAGCTTCTCTCTTGGAGTGATGAGACCATTGAACCTTGAGAAACTTGATGTTCTGACATCGGGTGACATGCTCTGCTTGATCAAGAATGCGAACAGGGTACTCTCGATATGTGAGGTTATCTTGGAGATCAAGCGTTTCGTGGTCCACTCCGTGGATGGGATCCGAGGAGCAACGCCTGAGTTGAGAGACGTGAAAGACATCATGAACTCGAGAAAGATGTGGGGGTAGTTCCAACTGGTAGGCAACCTCTCCTGGTTTAGCGAGAATGCGAAAAGGACCAATGTAACAAGGAGCCAACTTGCCCTTCATACCGAAACGATGGGTACCCTTCAAAGGAGTAACCCGAAGGTAAGCTTTGTCGCCAACTTCATAAGTCATATCCTTATGATGGCGGTCATACTGACTCTTTTGACGAGACTGGGCTGTTTTCAAATTCTCACGAATGATGTGAACTTGCTCTTCTGCCTCCTGGATCATGTCCGGTCAAAAGAATTGTCTTTCACCGGTTTCTAACCAGTTCAAAGGTGTTCGACATCTTCGTCCATAGAGAATCTCAAAAGGAGCTTTCTTGAGACTGGATTGGTAGCTATTGTTATAAGAAAACTCGGCGAAAGGAAGACATTTCTCCCAATCCATACCGAATGAGAAAACGCAAGCTCTAAGCATGTCTTCGAGAATTTGGTTGACCCTTTCCACCTGACCACTCGACTGAGGGTGGAAAGCGGTGCTGAAGGAAAGATGGGTTCCCATGGCAGTTTGGAAACTCTCCCAGAAATGAGAAGTGAAAAGACTACCACGGTCCGAATTGATCTCTAGTGGAACACCATGGAGTGACACTATTCGAGAAATGTATAAGTCAGAGAGCTGACTAGTAGTTATACTCTCTCGAACAGGAAGGAAGTGAGCCACTTTGGAAACGCGATCAACGACTACGAAGATAGCGTTATTCCCTTTCTTGGTCCTGGGAAAGCCAGTGATGAAATCCATACCAACTTTATCCCATTTCTACTCAGGAATAGCTAAAGGCTGAAGGGTGCCAGCATGTCTTTGATGCTCTGCCTTAAGACGACGACAAATGTCACAGTTAGCAATAAACTGAGCGATTTCTCTCTTCATCCTAGTCGACCAGAACCTCTGGCGTAGGTCCTGATACATCTTAGTACTACCAGGATGAATCGTGAGAGGAGATTCATGCGCCTCCTTAAGAATCAATTGTCGCAGATGTTGATTCTTGGGAACCACCAAACGATTCTCAAAGAAAACAACACCACGATCATCCATGGAGAAACATCCACCAACTCCCTTCTTAATGTTTCTCTTGATCCGAGAAATTCTTGTGTCTTGCTTTTGAGCAGTGACAATCCGATCCTCAAGATCAGGTTTCGCCACCAAGGTAGAAAGGAATCCGTGAGGATCCATGTGAAGGTTAAGCTTACAGAATTCCTCATGGAGAAGGGGTTGGCCTTGCTGCAAGATGAGATTGTTGCAATAGGACTTACGGCTTAGAGCATCAGCCATGACATTAGCTTTGCCTGGGGTGTAGGTAATCCCTAGATCATAATCTGTGATCAACTCCAACCAACGTCTTTGCCTAAGGTTCAAATCTGGTTGTGTGAAGATATACTTGAGACTTTGGTGATCGGTGTAGATCTCGCAACGTTTACCAAGAAGGTAATGTCGCCAGGTCTTGAGTGCATAGACTACGGCTACAAGCTCTAGATCATGTGTAGGATAATTCTCCTCATATGGATGCAACTGTCGAGATGCATAGGCAATCACATGACGATCCTGCATAAGAATGCAACCTAGTCCCTGTCGTGAGGCGTCGCGGTAGATAACAAAGTCTTTAGTGAAATCCGGTGGCACAAGTATGGGAGCAGAAATCAGGCGCCTTTTCAGTTCCTGAAAATTGTACTCACACCGTGGGGACCACTCAAAGTTTTTATCTTTCTTGAGAAATTCCGTGAGGGGTTTGGCTACTTTGGAGAAGTTTTCAACAAAGCGGCGGCAATAGCTGGCTAGACCAAGGAAACTCCTAACTTGTTTAACGGTTTCAGGTGGAGTCCAATCAAGAACGGCCTTAACTCTCTCGGGATTGACAGCAATGCCCTTACCAGAGATTGCGTGGCCTAGGTAGGTCACTTCTGGCAACCAAAATTCACACTTGGAGAACTTGGCATAAAGGCGGTGCTCTCTGAGTTTTTCTAACACAAGTCTAAGATGTTCGGCATGCTCTTCCTCGTTCTTTGAGTAAATAAGAATATCATCGAGGTAAACCACGACGAACTTATCTAAGTACTCCATGAAGATCGAGTTCATCAAGCGGGAGAATGTGGCTGGAGCATTGGTTAGACCAAAGGACATGACGGTGTACTCGTACTGACCATAATGAGTGACAAAAGCTGTCTTCGGAATGTCCCCATTTCTGATCTTGATTTGGTGGTAGCCTAACCTCAAATCCATCTTGGAAAAGACTGAGGATCCAGCGAGCTGATCATATAGATCGTTGATCCTGGGGAGCGGATACTTGTAGTTTATCGTGACCAAATTAATGGGACGATAATCTACAACCATCCGGTCCGTACCATCCTTCTTCTTGACGAAGAGGACGGGGCAAGCCCAAGGAGAAGAACTAGGACGGATGAAACCCTTTTGCAAGGACTCATCAAGTTGTTTCTTAAGCTCGGCTAGTTCTAAAGGTGCCATTTTGTAAGGTCTCCTAGAAATTGGAGCAGTTCCTGGGATAAGATCTATGATGAACTCTACATCTCTGTCAGGTGGAACACCTGGCAGTTCCTTTGGAAAGACATCCGGAAAGTCACGGACTACTGGGATATCTTCAAGGTCTAGAAGAGGGCTAGCATTAAGAGAACAGAGCTGACGCTTTGCAACTCTAGTGGAGATAGTGACTATCTTTCCAGATGGGTGTGTAAGATGAATAGATCTGGTGTAACAATCAATCTTGGCATGATGAGCTGTCTTCCAGTCCATACCCAAGATGATGTTAATATCTGAGGACTTGAGGGCTACAAGTGATGCAAGAAATACAAGTCTATCAACAAGGATTTCATTACCATGGCTGATTCTGGTGGTCTGCCATCTAGACCCTGGGGTTTGGATTTCAAGCGGAGTTGGCTTGTCACAGAATGACATGTTGTGCAAACGAGCATAGCCTTCAGAAATGAAGGAGTGAGATGCTTCAGTATCGAATAGAACCGATGTTGGATGACAGTTGACAAGGAGTGTACCAAGAACGACATCCGGATCATCATGAGTGTCTTTAGCTGAGACGTGACGCACACGTCCACGTTCAGTGGGGGCTGGCTTGGCACTGATCGTCTTGCTTGAGGGCTTAACAAAGCCAACAGTCTTCTTGGGCTGGGGTGGAGCATAACTGGCCTGAGAGCAGTCACCTGCATAGTGTCCTGGCTTCCCGCATGTGAAGCAAGTCCCTGAAGTTGGACGTGGACCCGCACTGACAAGCGGTCTACCCGTAGGCCTGGGTGGAACATCGTTTGAGCTGGGGGAGGCACCACATAAGATGGTCTCGGTGTATATCCAGAAGGAAGAGCGGAGGTTGGAACCCAAATCCGGCACTTCTGAGAACCAGAACCGGAGGAAGATCCCAAATCACGGGCATGCTTACGAGACTCCTCGTAAGTGGGCTGAGTTGTCTCTACATTAATGGCCTTGTTCACAAGAGCCTAGAATGTATCACAATGATGCAGGTGGAGATCACGACGCAACTTGGGGTTGAGACCCTTCCGGAACCTAGCATGTTTCTTGGCGTCCGTGGACACTTCTTCTGTGGCATAGCGGGCGAGGTTCTCAAACTCTCTACTATAAGCATCAACAACCATCTTACTCTGGGTGAAACTACAGAACTCTTCTCTCTTGCGATCGATGAGGGCTTCAGGAATGTGATGCTCGCGAAAAGCCTCAGTGAAATCTCTCCAGGTAGGAATCTGACCAGCTGGAAGCATAGCCTCATAGTTCTGCCACCAAAGACTAGCAGGACCTTCCAGGTGGTATGTGGCATAGGTGACCTTGTCATCTTCAGCTACGTTCGTGGAACGCAGCTTATGAGTGATGCTACTGAGCCAGTCATCTGCGTCGAGTGGCTTGATGGAATGATGAAAGGTAGGTGGGTGCAAGCGAATGAAGTCATGAATGGTTACATACCCTTTGAACTGATGTACGGTGTTCTCCTCGATACGTGCCAACAGGCGGTTAGACTCACGCTTGTTTCTCTCCATCTCTAACATGAACTACGTCAACGAAGGCGGGTCAGGAGGATCCCCATCCCTACCATCTCCGTGGTTCTGGCTACGAGCAACATAACTTCGCTTAACTGATGACATCCTGAGAAACGAAACCAAGGACGAAATCAGCATCAACTATAGCCTATAGAATGAAGGATAAGGAAATCAGTATCCCTCGAACTCCTAGGGAAATTCCGGCAGCATAACAGCAGTAAAATGCTCAGAATGAGACATCCTGCTAAAATGGGGTAGTACAACAACTCAACATCACCACTCAAGGTTCTGAGATCATACTAAACAGGCTACACCGGAAGTACTCGAAACTGGGATATGACTCTAATCAACTAACCCTATGGAACTACGGAGTAGTAACACGTGATCCTGATAGATGGAAGAGAAAGCCTAGTTCCTTAACCCCGTAGGAAAGGTAGGATGACTCAGATCAGAAGGCCATGAGGTATAAGGAGTAAAAAGAGCCTTACGTTCTTTCCCACAATCAATTCCCTTACATAACTAAAGAATTTCTAGACTCAACTTCGACCAGTTTGGCTTGGTAATCCTACAGGCAGTCATGCTCTGATACCAAAGCTGTCAGGACCCCGCTTCTATGCCACACCGATCTAGCATGTAACACCTCATATCACTTTGCGGCCTCACGCACGGTATTCCCACGGGTGTCGCCTTACCATGCCCGGGACCGTTTGCGCCTTTTGGCACACGTATATGATACTGTCGCTAGCATCCATATGCCAAAGAACCCGGGCTAACATGGCTAGTCGTGAACCCAAAGTGGCACTAACTTACAGGGACAGGCATACATGACCCAGCATCGAATGTGTCGGTCATCAGCGAGTGAATCCGGGCTTTAGCAGCTGGGCTAGCAGGACTCCGGTAAACCGGGCTGTAGCAGGCTAACAGGACTTTGGTAGACCCCACGTGACATTTCCCCGAAGGGACAGACACAGGAACGAAGGACACATGCCGGCCAGCCTAAGTGTTCCGGAGCAGTAGCAAGCTACTAGGGCTCAGTGGAAGCACTAGGAGACATTTCCCGGTAAGAGAGGCTACTAAGCATAAACAACTAGATAGTCAGATCCCACACATAGCAATACACATTACACGTACGCATAACATGCAAGTATGTGATGTACAACATGGCATCATAACATAACTCAACAACTCATATAGATAAGGCTCAAAGAGCCAACATAGCATTTATTTCAAACAGGGGTCATATGACCCAACATTCAGAGCATACACGCAACAAGCGGAAGTATTACATGTCTGAGTACAGACGTCTATAAATGAAAAAGGCTGAAGAGCCTGACTATCTACAACATACGATCAATATCGTACCTGAGGTACAAGCTACTTATCGAAGTCCACAAGAACACCAGTAAGACCGAAGTCTCCGCAGCAAAAACATAAATAAAGCAACATGAGTACAAAGGTACTCAGCAAGACTTACATCAGATCCTATCATACATGCATTTGTATCAAGAGGGTAATGTGGGGTTTAGTTGCAGCAAGCCAGCTTTGACTCAGTGGCTATCCTGTTCTACGAGTACGAGAAACTCTTGAGGTGAGACAACGTACACGAGTCCACTAATCACCACACAATACACTACTATGGATTCATCCCCGTCTCCCTATGAGAAGGCCATCCATAGCACTCACACTTGTCTTGAGCATTTTAGAGTATCCAATTCAAGTTGTCTATGTACCATGTAAGCATCCAAGAAGTCCATAACCGCGGACCCGGCTATTCGAATAGATCATGTTAACCCTGCAGGGGTGTACTTCTTCACACACGCTCTCGCCACTTATCGCCATGTACACGTCATGTAACTCGGCAACCTTCAAGCGGAAGCCTGGCGAGGGTGTCGGCCACGACCTGACTAACCACACAAGACTCTAGTCCAGGTTTATCGCCTATTCGGGTTTCATCCGCAAGGAGATCCGGCCAGGGTTTCGCTCACGGCCCCAAACGATGTGTGCAGGGTTCCCGAGCCCACCATCCGGGTGCCACTCGGTACACCAGGCCACGTGTGCCTAGTCTGTCCCAAGCCCACCCCGTATGGTGCCACTTGGTAGAAAAATAGCACTACCTACAAACACCAGGAACTAGTTGCAACTCCTGGACAGAGATCAAGTTGGTTAATAAGTCGAGAGGGCTTGGAGCGCCCGGAGCCCAATGTGTGGTAGTATTGAGTCATTGGACAACATACATAGAACTCAGTGCTTAAGGACGGTTCCAGTGAGACAACCCACCATGTACTCCTACATGGCCTCTCACCGCTACCTTTACCAAATCATGTTCACACACTTCACTCTCAACATCAGAACAAGAGCACTGCACTCCAATTCATTCCCAATGAATCAGACCTGACACACTCTAAGCAATAGCAGGCATAGCATGGTAGGAACACAACAATGGCTTCAATCAACTCCTACACATGCTAGTGGGTTTCAACTATTTACTGTGGCAATGACAGGTCATGCAGAGGAATGGGTTTAACTACCGCAGCACAAAGTAGCAATTGAATCGTTGTTGTCCTAATGCAATAAATGAGAGCAGGAGCGAGATAGTAGGATTGTATCGGAATGAACAAGGGGGTTTGCTTGCCGGGTAGATCAACAAGGAAGGCACTACTCCTCAGACAGGTACTCTGGAACGGTCTCCAGAGCAGGACCTATCGAGAAGGAACGGTGCCATCAATCAAAACACAAACATATGCAAAAATATGATGCATGATCATGGCATGTAGATGTGATGATGTTTGAGCTAATGCAGCTAGCATTCATGTCACATCCCTAGTTCTGGCCTGACCTATGCTTGCCTCCATGTGTGCATCATGTTTAAATTTAAATGAAATTTGAATTGGGGGATTTCCAAAGCCTCAGAAACTTTCTAAAAATGATCAACATTAAAATCTTCTCAAATGAGTCCAAAAAAATGTTTCTGTTATCCCATAGAAATGTTGGTAAGAGGTAAAATTCAAACCAATATTTTTGGAGTCACAGAAAAATTTATTTTGGCCATTTGAATTAATCCAATAACTATTTGCTTTGGATTTATATTTAATATATATTAAATATGACACCAATAATTCTGGAAGTTTGTGAGTGGCTTTGTATATATTTTAGCAAGCCACATAAAAACCTACAGAATTTATTAAATGACTTAGTGTCTAAAACTAAATCGAAACAAACTACAGAAAATAGAAAACAGAAATAGGAAAAGCAGAGAGGAGAGAAACCTTACCTGGCGCTCACCTCTCAGCCCAGCCGGCCCAGCTCCTGTGCGGCCCAGCCCGCCACCGCTAACCCCCCTGTCATCTTCCTCCCCTCCCACCGAAGCAGCTCGGTGGCGAGCGCCGACGCCGCCCTGGCCACCTCCTGCTTGCCACCGAGGCGCCCCCGACGCGTCTGGATATGCCCCATAGCCCCCTCTGTCTCTCCCCTCGCTCTCTGCTCTCTCTCGACTCCTTCCCCCTCCTCTGCTCTCTTTCTCGCGCAGCCCGAGCGGAGCTCGTCGCCGCCGTTCGCCATAGCCGCGGCCACCGGCCACCCCATGCCCCGCCGACGCGCCAAGAAGCTCCACCAAGACGCCCTCGTCCTCCTCGACGTCTCACGCGACCAGAAGGGCCCCAAGCAGCCGCCATCGTCATCATCTTCAAGCTTCGGCCCCGGCGCCCTTCTCCGTCGATTCGGCCACTCCGGCGCGTCCCCGAGCCCGCTAACCATCCCTACGGCACCGCTGTGAGCTCCGCCACCGTTTCCCCCTCTTCCCCTCTTCGTTTGATTGCCGTAGCCGTCGCCCCCTTGATGACCGGAATGCACCGCCGCCTGAGCTCGCCGCCGACGATGCTCCGGTGACCATATGGTCACCCTGGAGTGTCCGACCTACTCCTCGCGATGCGTAGCGTCCTCCTAGCCCCTTGCCCCGCTCTTCTACGAATTGAAACGCAATCTCGCGCGCAACCGAACTCCGGTCGCCGCCTAGGTCGTCGCCGGCGCCAACCCCGGCCACCCCGACCCCAACGGACTCCACCAAGAGCCGCGGTTCGTCCTCAGCTCCACCCCGATGCCCTCCGTGACCCATTTGGTGGCCGAAACGGCCAAAACCACTCTCGCCGCCGCGTCAGGCTCGCCGGCGGCTAAACGCCGGCGCAGCTGACGTTGGCTTTGACCACGGGTGGGCCCTGGTTGACTCCGATGAGTCACTGACAGGTGGGGCCCAGCCCTGTTAATCAACCCAGTTTAGTTTAATTAAATTCTAACTAAACTAATCTCACTGACACGCGGGGCCCACAGGTCAGTTTGACCTGGACGGCACCCGTTGACCTGCTGACGTCACTATGAGGTCATGCTGACGCAATAATTCCTTTCTGGAATTTAAATAAATCTTAAATGATTTATTATTCCAGAAAATTGTATAAACTTCTAAAATTCATAGAAATTCAACCGTAACTCCAAATTAAATAATTTATATATGAAAAATTATCAGGAAAATTCAAGGAATCCATCTGTACCATTTTCATGCATGTTTGAACAATGTTTGTCCTCTATTTTGGACAAAACAAATAAAGGGCATTTAAATAACCATATATGGAGTTGGAATTTGAATCTTGTATTCAAACCAACTTCATTTAATCTGTTGCTAGTTGCATTAGCTCAAAACACATTCATATTGCCATGTCATAGCATGCATCATATTGTGCATTGCATTGATCGTGTTTCTTCTGTGTTTGCCGGTGTTGTTCCCCCTCGATAGACGTTGTACCGATGATCTGATCGTTGACACTGATGAAGACTCAATGTTATCTTCAGAAGTGCCAGGCAAGCAAAACCCCCTTGTTCATTCTGATACAATCCTACTCTCTCGCTCCTGCTCTCTTTTAATGCATTAGGACAACACCGATTCATCTGTTACTTGCTGCGGTAGCTGAAGCCCTTTATCCTTTGCATGACCTGTCATTGCCATAGTAATTAGATGAAACCCACTAGCATGAGTAGGAGTTGTTTGAGCCCTGATGTGCCTACTCATTCATGCTTGTTTGTCATGCCTGCTACTGCTTAGAGTTGAGTCAGGTCTGATTCATCCGGGATGAATCAGAGGTGTGTGAACATGTCCTACAGTGTGCGAGCTAAGCGTGTGAACACGATTTGGTAAAGGTAGCGGTGAGAGGCCATGTAGGAGTACATGGTGGGTTGTCTCATTGCAGCCGTCCTCAGGAACTGAGTTCTGTGTTTGTGATCCATGATTCAGCTACTACCACGCATTGGGCCCGAAACCAATGGACCCACTCGGCTTCTTGATCACCCTTGTCCTCTGTCCAGGAGTTGCAAGTAGTTTCTGGTGTTTGTAGTATGCTGGAGGCCATGCGCAGCGCTGACCGTAGGGGTTGGCTGTGATGCGGTAGGCACGTGGCCGGGTAAACCGGGCGCCCGTTTTTTGTCACGGAACCCTGTTCACATCGTTTGGGGCTGTGAGCGAAACTCCGGCCGGATCTCCTCATGGATGGAACCCGAATAGGCGATAAACCTGGACTAGAGACTCGAGTGTTTAGGCAGGCCGTGGCCGACACCCACGTTGGGCTTCCGCTTGAAGGTTGCCGAGTACATGTCGTGTAAACGGCGGTAAGTGGTGAGAGCGTGTGTGAAGAAGTACACCCCTGCAGGGTTAATATGATCTATTCAAATAGTCGTGTCCGCGGAAAAGGACTTCTGGGTTGCTTATATCAGTTCATAGACAAGTGAAAGTGGATACTTTAAAATGCGCAAGATAAGCGTGAGTGCTATGGATGGCGTTCTCGTAGGGAGAAGGGAGCGGATCCATAGTAGTGTATTGACATGGTGAATATGTGGACTCGTGTGCGCCACCTGAAGAGTTACTTGCAATCATAGTTTAGGTTAGCCACTGAGTCAAAGCTGGCTTGCTGCAGTTAAACCCCACCATCCCCTTTGTTGATAATGATGCATATGTAGTTAGTTCTGATGTAAGTCTTGCTGGGTACATTTGTACTCACGTTTGCCTAATTTATGTTTTTGCAGAGAGACTTCAGTCTCGCTAGTAGTTCCATGTGGACTTCGACATTTAGCTTGTTACCTCAGCTACGATCTTGTGCCCTCGGCAGGATCTGGTAGATAGTCAGGCTTTCAAGCCTTTTTCATTTATAGATGTCTGTACTCAGACATGATAGCTTCCGCTTGTGCTTTGATTTGTATGCTATGAATGTTGGGTCATGAGACCCCTGTTTGTAATATCTCGCTCCTCGGAGCCTATTGAATAAATACTTGAGTCGTAGAGTCATGTTGTGATGCCATGTTGTGTTTGCACATATCGAGCATATTGTGTGTATGTTATTGAAATGCTTGGTATGTGTGGGATCTGACTATCTAGTTGTTTATCCTTAGTAGCCTCTCTTACCGGGAAATGTCTCCTAGTGTTTCCACTGAGCCATGGTAGCTTGCTACTGCTCCGGAACACTTAGGCTGGCCGGCATGTGTCCTTCTTCGTTCATGTGTCTGTCCCTTCGGGGAAATGTCACGCGATGAATACGGGAGTCCTGTTAGCCCGCTACAGCCCGGTTCACCGGAGTCCTGCTAGCCCAGTGTTACAGCCTGGATTCACTCGCTGATGCCGACACGTTCGATGCTGGGTCATGGATGCCTGTCCCTGTAAGTCTGTGCCACTTTGGGTTTACGACTAGCCATGTCAGCCCGGGCTCCTTATCATATGGATGCTAGAGACACTATCATATACATGTGCCAAAAGGCGCAAACGGTCACGGGCAAAGGTAAGGCGACACCCGTGGGAATACCGTGCGTGAGGCCGCAAAGTGATATGAGGTGTTACATGCTAGATCGATGTGGCATTGAGTCGGGGTCCTGACAGCGTTGGTATCAGAGCTTGACTGCCTGTAGGATTACCAAGCCAAACTGGTCGAAGTTGAGTCTAGAAATTCTTTAGTTATATAAGGGAATTGATTGTGGGATGGAACGTAAGGCTCTTTTTACTCCTTATACCTTATGCCCTTCTGATCTGAGTCATCTTATCTTTCCTGCGGGGTTAAGGAACTAGGCTATCTCTTCTTTCTATCAGGATCACGTGTTACTAATCCATAGACTTATAGATTGTTGGACTTAAGCCTCGTTTCAGTTCCTATCACTTCTGTATGTTAACTGTTGATCTCGAAACCTTGATATTGTGCTTCTGAGTGGTTATGCCACCATTTTTGTGAATGTCTCAATCTTCTCTAAGCATTTACAGCTGTTATGCTGTCCGAGTCATCCCAGGTTTCTAAGCAGTCTGATGCATTTGCAAATCCCTTCTTCCCGTTCCCGATGTCCTTTTGGTAAGATTAATCACACAAATTAGTGAGTTGAGATACTTTATTGCCTCAACATATATGTTGGAGTTAATAATTATGACCTTAGATGTCTTAGGAGATCATCTAGTGGTCTAGCCATGATTTGTGTCCTAGTGTGATGATTCTGGCCTTTATTCTCGAAAGCATTCCGTGATGCTACTTAGTAGTAGGTATTCTACTCCTGGGTTTTGAACCCGAGATTCACTCCACTTACTTCATGTTGATAGTGTTTGCTAGTTCCTTTAGGATATTAGTAACCTTTGCGATAATCCTCGAGGTTCATGATACATCCTTTTTCCAATTACCATGAACCATTCTTGGCAGGAGTTCTTCTGAACCAAAAGATGACAACAAGAGTGCTCTCGATGAGTTCTCCATGCTATGTTGTGACTCTGCCAGCTCAACCTTTCTGCATGGGTTATCCGGAAGAATTATGTTGAACTTGGTTCGACATACTAATCTATGCATCCACAACTCAGGAAGTTATATGTTCCTTTGAGTTGTCCCTTTTTAGTTGTCTACTGACCTTCGTCTATCAATTGATAGTCAAGAGTATGCGTGCGTTCGTTTATCGATGCCTATTACTCTTGTGGTCCGTCAAGCCATTCTATCGTGGAATGACTAGGAGAAACAAACTCCAGTACCTCTTCCATATCTAGGATTGGGTCAAAGAAGTTGTGCTCCGCAGATAAAATTGCTAATCCAGCTTTTGTTCTGCTCTACCTTGGAGTATTACCATCTTTTATATCGGGATTGTTATAGGAATCGCACACCATCCTATGAACTCTTGGTACAGTGATACTTCTTGCCATCATTGTTCATTCCTCGGTTCCTGTGTTATCGTAACCGGAATACCGACAAATGAATCATGGCGTGTGAAATCAATACTGCTAGCAACTCTGTTGCTTGGTAGTTAAATGGACGATAACCTCATTCTTAGCGTGTTGATTATTGAATCGTCACCCTAAGATTGATTGTGCTACCTAGTCCCTATTTCTGGTGCACTCCTTGACCAATGAGTTAGGAATTATTTCAAGTCCTCACTCATTTGATCATATCGTCTTGCCCTGAAAAGCAAGATTGTTCTCGAGCTTAGTAACATACCGGTGGTTCGTGGCTTTCCAAATATCTTCTTGGAAGTGTTACCGGGTTGTTTCCTGACCGTTATGTTGAGCTCGTGATCAAGTTGGTTTATCCTGTAAACCACCCTTTCTCCAAGAATCCGTGTTGGATACCCCTGAGCTAGTTGGTTAAGCTAGAAAACAACTTGGAGAGTTGGAAGATAAAAGCTTGCCTGGCTTAGCTCGTTCCAAAGGGCTATTCTTGTGTAGTGTGTGTTGAAGAAAGATGATATCTTCATCGATTGGTCCCTGTGATCAGTTGCTGGACCTATTGTCTTAACAATCCTTTGATTTGAGTGTGGGCTATCGTCAAATCAAATCAGTACCAACGATATTCGTAATGTTGTCTTACTCGTGGTTGATCCCTCGAGCATACATCATTATATCTTTTGGGTCTGACCAATGCTATCACTTGCTCACTTAACTATGGAATTCCTTCTAAAAGGAAACCCAGATGAATTGTTGTTGAGCCCATTGACAACATCCTTATCTCCTCCATGATCTTGTTGGACAACAAGTTAGTGTTGGAAACTTCTAAAAGCATTTCTTCATGCTAACTCATGAAGTATGTGTTTGATGAAAGGAGTGACTTCCTCTTATACACGTGCATTTGGTGAAAGTTGCCGCCGTGAATTTGAGAAAGTTAGTTTTGTTTCCTTTGGAATCATCCCAAATCAGTCATGCATACGTGCGAGGTATTCTGTGGTTCGGAGACTTGCAACCTCCATTCTATATGTGTCCCTAGCACACCAAGCCACTGATTGATTTGTTCAAGGCTAATAAGTTCTAAGTGCTAGTCCCGAAGGTACCATACGGATTTGTACAAAACTTCGATATCCTCGATGATGGTTCCCCCTCCTGAACTCGGTAGTGTTTTATTATAAGACTATCACGTGGTCATGCTTGTCTTGGACAACATGTTCACATGTTGTAGCAGAACCAGCTCATATTTTGGAGCTTGCTATCGTAATTCATTCCCCGAGAATCTCGCAATGTTATCTCGTCGATTTGTGTTGCAAACTTTCGTTTTTCTTCCTAGACTCGATGAGTCTGGAATATCCTGACACCAACCAGATCTGAATCTCAGGCAGATATGATGGTTGGAACATTTCCCAAGAACTATAATACTGGTCTCGCGATAACCGGTAAAGTGGATGTCGTGGCCAACACACCCAGCCGGAAGACCTATTATTGTAGTATCTTGATTGAGGAAGTTGGCCACCTCCCCATAGGGATTTCGTAGGATTTACTCCCTAGTTGCCCCTATGGATTTCTGTGTTCTGAAGTCTGACCTTTTTACTTGATGTTCTAGATACCAAACCATTGCAATGAATGGGATACGCTAGCACATCAAGGAGAACATTAGAAGCGGAGTGCTAAATGTCTCTCGGTCGATCATCCAGATTTTATTTCCTTGGCCCCGCCAAGGGTGAAATATGAGAAGGTGTTATCTTCCTTTGCATCTGCATCCTCCATCACCATTCATCATGGTAGTACGTTGTGTTGCCAGGATCCTTGACACGGATGTTGGTGAAACCTGATGAATATGGAAATGCTCAAGTTCTTGAGAGCATGCACAAGCGCTAGGTGTTATCATCGACACTAATTGGGATGCTCTCAGTTTCCTCGGCAATGCTATGACCTTTCAAACAGTGAATTCACTCTCTATTGTTGGGTTCTTCCCCAGTTACCAGAATCATTCCCAGCATTTGCATTTTGTTCCCAGCTTGCACCGCCAATGTGCCATTCTACCATGGGTCTCTTCCATTTCCGGTGATAAGCAAATTCATCCATTACGTTGTCTTCAACAAGGTAATCCACATCATCCAAGTCCGAGTATGCCATTCTACCGACCCCCTCCAAACGATCGCTCGAGAATTGTCTTAGGCTGGTTTAAAGAGTTCCAATGATCCCTGAATCAAAGGTAATTCTTTTTGCCACTTAAGGGGATATTTCCACGAGTCACCTTCCCTAAGGTGCATCGTTATGGTATCATGGCAATTCAACTCCTCGCTACGTTGACAACCGATCACTACATTCTTAAGTCTGGAATTGTTGTCTACCTAGTGAACCTTTGTCATCTTCTTCACTCCATTCCTATGGATGTGTGCTTCGTCTCTCAGCTCGAGAGATGTTGCTATGTCTCATTCCGTGGATTAATCCTGACTTGTTCGACCTTCGGGAAGAACAATTCTTTTAGGGTCTTTCCTTTCCTCTCGTTGTCATGATAGTTGGAGTTCTCAAGGCAAGACTTCGAGACAATGATGGTGAACGAATCAACGTTCAATTGAAGTGCAACCTGGATCGTGAAGATTGTGCTAGTTTGCGTTCCCCCTTCACCTTACCCTGCGCTTGAATCTCGGGACGAGATTTTTGTTTAGTGGGGGTGAGTTGTCACATCCCTAGTTCTGGCCTGACCTATGCTTGCTTCCATGTGTGCATCATGTTTAAATTTAAATGAAATTTGAATTGGGGGATTTCCAAAGCCTCAGAAACTTTCTAAAAATAATCAACATTTAAATCTTCTCAAATGAGTCCAAGAAAATGTTTCTGTTATCCCATAGAAATGTTGGTAAGAGGTAATATTCAAACCAATATTTTTGGAGTCACAGAAAAATTTATTTTGGCCATTTGAATTAATCCAATAACTATTTGCTTTGGATTTATATTTAATATATATTAAATATGACTCCAATAATTCTGGAAGTTTGTGAGTGGCTTTGTATATATTTTAGCAAGCCACATAAAAACCTACAGAATTTATTAAATGATTTAGTGTCTAAAACTAAATCAAAACAAACTATAGAAAATAGAAAACAGAAATAGGAAAAGCAGAGAGGAGAGAAACCTTACCTGGCGCTCACCTCTCAGCCCAGCCGGCCCAGCTCCTGTGCGGCCCAGCCCGCCACCGCTAACCCCCCTGTCGTTTTCCTCCCCTCACACCGAAGCAGCTCGGTGGCGAGCGCCGACGCGCCCTGGCCACCTCCTGCTTGCCACTGAGGCGCCCCCGACGCATCTGGATATGCCCCGTAGCCCCCTCTGTCTCTCCCCTCGCTCTCTGCTCTCTCTCGACTCCTTCCCCCTCCTCTGCTCTCTCTCTCGCGCAGCCCGAGCGGAGCTCGTCGCCGCCGTTCGCCATAGCCACGGCCACCGGCCACCCCATGCCCCGCCGACGCGCCAAGAAGCTCCACCAAGACGCCCTCGTCCTCCTCGACGTCTCACGCGACCAGAAGGGCCCCGAGCAGCCGCCATCGTCATCATCTTCAAGCTTCGGCCCCGGCGCCCTTCTCCGTCGATTCGGCCACTCCGGCGCGTCCCCGAGCCCGCTAACCATCCCTACGGCACCGCTGTGAGCTCCGCCACCGTTTCCCCCTCTTCCCCTCTTCGTTTGATTGCCGTAGCCGTCGCCCCCTTGATGACCGGAATGCACCGCCGCCTGAGCTCGCCGCCGCCGATGCTCCGGTGACCATATGGTCACCCTGGAGTGTCCAACCTACTCCTCGCGATGCGTAGCGTCCTCCTAGCCCCTTGCCCCGCTCTTCTACGAACTGAAACGCAATCTCGCGCGCAACCGAACTCCGGTCGCCGCCTAGGTCGTCGCCGGCGCCAACCCTGACCACCCCGACCCCAACGGACTCCACCAAGAGCCGCAGTTCGTCCTCAGATCCACCCCGATGCCCTCTGTGACCCATTTGGTGGCCGGAACGGCCAAAACCACTCTCGCCGCCGCGTCGGGCTCGCCGGCGGCTAAACGCCGGCGCAGCTGACGTTGGCTTTGACCACGGGTGGGCCCTGGTTGACTCTGATGAGTCACTGACAGGTGGGGCCCAGCCCTGTTAATCAACCCAGTTTAGTTTAATTAAATTCTAACTAAACTAATCTCACTGACACGCGGGGCCCACAGGTCAGTTTGACCTGGACGGCGCCCGTTGACCTGCTGACATCACTATGAGGTCATGCTGACGCAATAATTCCTCTCTGGAATTTAAATAAATCTTAAATGATTTATTATTCCAGAAAATTGTATAAACTTCTAAAATTCATAGAAATTCAACCGTAACTCCAAATTAAATAATTTATATATGAAAAATTATCAGGAAAATTCAAGGAATCCATCTGTACCATTTTCATGCATGTTTGAACAATGTTTGTCCTCTGTTTTGGACAAAACAAATAAAGGCATTTAAATAACCATATATGGAGTTGGAATTTGAATCTTGTATTCAAACCAACTTCATTTAATCTATTGCTAGTTGCATTAGCTCAAAACACATTCATATTGCCATGTCATAGCATGCATCATATTGTGCATTGCATTGATCGTGTTTCTTCTGTGTTTGCCGGTGTTGTTCCCCCTCGATAGACGTTGTACCGATGATCTGATCGTTGACACTGATGAAGACTCAATGTTATCTTCAGAAGTGCCAGACAAGCAAAACCCCCTTGTTCATTCCGATACAATCCTACTCTCTCGCTCCTGCTCTCTTTTAATGCATTAGGACAACACCGATTCATCTGTTACTTGCTGCGGTAGCTGAACCCCTTTATCCTTTGCATGACCTGTCATTGCCACAGTAATTAGATGAAACCCACTAGCATGAGTAGGAGTTGTTTGAGCCCTGATGTGCCTACTCATTCATGCTTGTTTGTCATGCCTGCTACTGCTTAGAGTTGAGTCAGGTCTGATTCATCCGGGATGAATCAGAGGTGTGTGAACATGTCCTACGGTGTGCGAGCTAAGCGTGTGAACACGATTTGGTAAAGGTAGCGGTGAGAGGCCATGTAGGAGTACATGGTGGGTTGTCTCATTGCAGCCGTCCTCAGGAACTGAGTTCTGTGTTTGTGATCCATGATTCAACTACTACCACGCATTAGGCCCGAAACCAATGGACCCTCTCGGCTTCTTGATCACCCTTGTCCTCTGTCCAGCAGTTGCAAGTAGTTTCTGGTGTTTGTAGTATGCTGGAGGCCGTGCGCAGTGCTGACCGTAGGGGTGGGCTGTGATGCGATAGGCACGTGGCCGGGTAAACCGGGCGCCCGTTTGGTGTCACGGAACCCTGTTCACATCGTTTGGGGCTGTGAGCGAAACTCCGGCCGGATCTCCTCATGGATGGAACCCGAATAGGCGATAAACCTGGACTAGAGACTCGAGTGTTTAGGTAGGCCGTGGCCGACACCCACGTTGGGCTTCCGCTTGAAGGTTGCCGAGTACATGTCGTGTAAACGGCGGTAAGTGGTGAGAGCGTGTGTGAAGAAGTACACCCCTGCAGGGTTAATATGATCTATTCGAATAGCCGTGTCCGCGGAAAAGGACTTCTGGGTTGCTTATATCAGTTCATAGACAAGTGAAAGTGGATACTTTAAAATGCGCAAGATAAGCGTGAGTGCTATGGATGGCGTTCTCGTAGGGAGACGGGAGCGGATCCATAGTAGTGTATTGACATGGTGAATATGTGGACTCGTGTGCGCCACCTGAAGAGTTACTTGCAATCATAGTTTAGGTTAGCCACTGAGTCAAAGTTGTCTTGCTGCAGTTAAACCCCACCATCCCCTTTGTTGATAATGATGCATATGTAGTTAGTTCTGATGTAAGTCTTGCTGGGTACATTTGTACACACGTTTGCCTAATTTATGTTTTTGCAGAGAGACTTCAGTCTCGCTAGTAGTTCCACGTGGACTTCGACATTTAGCTTGTTACCTCAGCTACGATCTTGTGCCCTCGGCAGGATCTGGTAGATAGTCAGGCTTTCAAGCCTTTTTCATTTATAGATGTGTGTACTCGGACATGATAGCTTCCGCTTGTGCTTTGATTTGTATGCTCTGAATGTTGGGTCATGAGACCCCTGTTTGTAATATCTCGCTCCTCGGAGCCTATTGAATAAATACTTGAGTCGTAGAGTCATGTTGTGATGCCATGTTGTGTTTGCACATATCGAGCATATTGTGTGTATGTTATTGAAATGCTTGGTATGTGTGGGATCTGACTATCTAGTTGTTTATCCTTAGTAGCCTCTCTTACCGGGAAATGTCTCCTAGTGTTTCCACTGAGCCATGGTAGCTTGCTACTGCTCCGGAACACTTAGGCTGGTCGGCATGTGTCCTTCTTCGTTCCTGTGTCTGTCCCTTCGGGGAAATGTCACGCAATGAATACGGGAGTCCTGTTAGCCCGCTACAGCCCGGTTCACCGGAGTCCTGCTAGCCCAGTGTTACAGCCTGGATTCACTCGCTGATGACCGACACGTTCGATGCTGGGTCATGGATACCTGTCCCTGTAAGTCTGTGCCACTTTGGGTTTACGACTAGCCATGTCAGCCCGGGCTCCTTATCATATGGATGCTAGCGACACTATCATATCCGTGTGCCAAAAGGCGCAAACGGTCACAGGCAAAGGTAAGGCGACACCCGTGGGAATACCGTGCGTGATGCCGCAAAGTGATATGAGGTGTTACATGCTAGATCGATGTGGCATTGAGTCGGGGTCCTGACAATTCATTTGGTTGAAGTCCATTTGAATCAAGAATTCAAATGCAACTCCAAGTTAAGTCTTTAATAAATGCCATTTTAGTGTTTCACCTATACAGTAGGTATAAGTTGGTTTGTCATGCATGAAACTAGAACATATGGATAGATTGCATTTTTCTGATAACTTTTCATATATAAATTATTTCAATCTGAGCTACGGTTGAATTTCTATGATTTATTGAAGTTATAGCATTTTCTGGATTTTCCTGATTTATTTTAATACCAAAAAATGAATAACTGCGTCAGCATTGCAGAGGCATGACGTCAGCGAGTCAACCGTGGCTGACCAGGTCAAACCTGACGTGTGGGGTCCACACGTCAGTGTCATGGTTAATTAACAGAGTTAATTAATCCTAACTACAAACCTAACTAAAAAGGATTAGTGGCACTGGGGCCAAGTGTCAGTGTCAGGGGGTTAATTGAGCGACGATTAGCACCTAACTAAGCAACCACGTCAGCCCACCGGAGTTTTGGCCGGCGGCGACCAACAACGCGGCGGCGGCTGGATGCGCGGAGACCACCGGGGCGTAGCACGTCGTCGTCCGCGTCCAGGGGAGCAGGTGGGAGGCTGCGGGGGCGCCGGAGCTCGCCGGAGCGGAGCTCGGGGCGGCGGCCGGAGTTCGGCCGAGTGCGCGCGGGTGCTGCGGGGCACGGAAGGAGCTGCGGGCTGCGGCGTTGGCCTTATGGGAGGCTGCTGAGCGCGGTGGCAGGTGCAGGCGCGGGCTGCGGTGGCTGTGGCCACGACGGGGAGGTACCACGGCGACGCGACCGCTCGGGTCTGGCGGCTAGCGTGGCTACGGCACGAAATCGAGCACGGGGAAGGAGGGGAAGCGGAGGAGAACTCACGGCGGTCTCGATGGCGTCGTGCGCGAGCTCGGGGAAGGGTTGGAGTCGGCGGGGCGGCGAAGACGATCTCCGGCGACCGGAGGCGAAGATGGCGACGGCGACGGCTCCACATGGCGTCCGACGAGGCGCGGCTTGACGGAGAGGACGAGGGCGACGTGGCGGAGCTGGGGAGCGTGTCGGGGAGGCGAGGGGGAGGCGGCGGCTACGGCAACGGCGAGCGGCGGCGACGGCAGCGCTCGGCTAGCGAGAGAGAGAGAGCGGCAGAGAGGGAGAGGGAGTGAAAGAAGGGGAGGGTCCCATCCAGACGGCACCCGCGTATCTATCCGCGGCGTCGACGTGGCGGGGGAATTAGGCAGGCGACCAGGAGGTGGCCGGACGCGTGCGTGTGTGCCATGGGCACACGTCCCTATCCTCCTGGCGCGGTGGTGACGACGACTGGCACTGGCCAGTGGGCTGGGCCGGCCTGTTGGGCCACTGGGCCAGGCCAGGCCGCACAGTGCCATGCCGCAGGTAAGCTCCCATTTTCCCATTTGTTTTTCTTTTCTATTTTTCTGACATATGTTTTGATTTAATAAAAATACTAAATCATTTTATTTCTTATGCCAATTTTTGCAGGAGCTAGTGGTATTATTCCAGAGCTCCTCATTAACTAGCATAATTTTTGGACAATATTGTATATATATATATATATATATAACAATATATATCCAAAGCAAATATTTACTGCATTAATTCCAAATGCCCAAAATAAATACTTATGAGCTCCTAAAAATATTGGTTTGATTTTTATCGCTGTGCAATATTTTCAGAGAGCAACATGAGCATTTTCTCGGACCTTTTTGGAGCAATTTTTATCTGGGTCATTTCCAGAAATGAGTCTGAGGGTTTCACAAATCCTCATTTCAGAATTAAATGGAATTTAAACATGATGCACGCATGACTAGCTAGTCTAGGTCATACCAGAACTAGGGATGTGACAAACATGATGTCACGCTACAAAAAGTTGTCAGTGGATTGGACTCGTGAAATACTATACTCTCTGCGGTTGTGTGTGGTACTTGTTTTGCAAAGCCGGACACATTTTTCATATTCAAAGGATGCTTTGGAGTATTCGGAGGAGGAACCCGCCTTGCAATGTTGAAGACAATCTGCGCACTAGACACCTCGTCATTGAAGGCTGGTTTAGGGGCTACTGAGGGAGTCCTGGATTAAGGGGTCCTCGGCTGCCCGGCCTATGTGACGTGGGTCGGACTGATGGGCCTTGAAGATACAAGACAGAAGACTTCTTCCCATTTTCGGATGGGACTCTCCTTTGCGTGAATGGCAAGCTTGATGTTCGGATGTGTAGATTCATTTCTCTGTAACCGACTTTGTATAAGCCTAGTCCCCTCCAGTGTCTATACAAACCGGAGGGCTTAGTCCGTAGAGGCAATCATAATCATACAGGCTAGACTTCTAGGGTTTTAGCCATTACGATCTCGTGGTAGATCAACTCTTCTAATAATTATATTCATCAAGATCAATCAAGCAGGAAGTCGGGTATTACCTCTATAGAGAGGGCCCGAACCTGGGTAAACATCATGTCCCCCGCCTCCTGTTACTATCGACCTTAGACGCACAGTTCGGGACCCCCTACCTGAGATCCGCCGGTTTTAACACCGACACCAGCATCTTCATTAACAGAGGATCGACTGGGTTTTCGTGGAGTGAGGCCAGACACTTAATCCGCTCGGCCTTCCTTAACCAGTCCTGCTCAAGAGATGGGATTTTTGAGTGCCCCTCCCTAAGACTGACAAGTTAAGAAGTGTTCGGCAGCATCATACTTACCGGGGATGCCGGATTGTTGCAGTCGAGGCCGGTGTCATCGGACGTCGAAGGCCACTTCTTCTGCTTCTTAAAAAGCAGCTTCCAGATCTTCTTGTGCATCGTGCCGTAGAAGTGATGCAAAGTCCGTGCCCCCTCCGGATTGAACTCCCACATCTTCAGTGGCTATCGTTGGCAAGGGAGAGCTCGGCGGATGAGCATCACCTGGATCACATCGGCAAGGGTGATATCCTTGTCTATCATGCTCTTGACACACTGTTGTAGCGTCAATACATCGTTGGGGATCCCCAATCTAGGCCCTTGTTGGTCCAGGACGTGAGCCGTATTGGAGGTCCGAATCTGAAGGCGGGAGCAGCGGCCCACTTGGTGCCGCGGGGTTCGGTGATATAGAACAACTCCTGCCGCCACACCTTGACGGTGTCTACAAATCTTCCTTTGGGCCTGGTAACCTTGTTGAGCTTGCTCACCATGGCGCCGCCGCACTCGGTGTGTTGGCCTTCGACCACCTTCGGCTTCACATTAAAAATCTTGAGTTATAAGCCGAAGTGTGGAGGGATGCGGAGGAATGCTTCGCACACGACGATAAACACTGAGATGTGGAGGAAGGAATTCGGGGCCAGATTGTGGAAATCCAGCCCGTAGTAGTACATAAGACCTCGGACAAAGGGGTGAAGGGAGAATCCGAGCTCTCAGAGGTAGTGGGGAATAAAGACCACCCTTTCGCCGGGCTTCGGGGTGGGGATGCATGATCTGCCCTGGGGCTGAAAGCATATGTTTTATCTCCGCCGTCAGGTACCTCACCTCCCATAGATCTTGGATGTTCTTCTCCGTTACGGAGGAGGTCATCCACTTGCCTTGAAAGCCAGATCCGGCAATTGCTAGAGCAGGGCAGAAGGAAAAGTTCGGAACTTGGGCGCTGGAGCTCGGGGGATTGGAAGGCAGAGGAAGGAGAAGGTGTGGCATGAATGGATGGGCCCTTCTGTCCTGTTATAGAGGCAGCGAATATCAAGCGCCCCCTCACGAGCCTTAAATCTCGCCTATTCCCAAGGGGACGTGCAAACGACACAGCTGGATTACCCAAAGCCCCTATTGATGAGAATCCCGTAATAAGGGGACACAATCTCTGCTTCGACAAGACGTGTCACTTGCCATACCTGGAAATACAAAACAAGGCCGTAAAACTGTTCAGAATAATTATAAAGGACAGAACATAACATCTCGCAGAAAAAGTGGCCCATGGACGTGGCTTATTTTTTAAGTATTGTTACTTTTTACAGCTTAGGGTTGTACATGTTTGTCTGATGTCGGGTTCCGGCAGGCCCTTAAGGTCCGAACTCTGGGGTGCGCGCGAAGATCTTCCCCCTACCAATCCACGTCCGATCGCCTCGCGAGAATCTAAGCTAAACAATGAACAACACGAGGGACACAAGATTTATGCTGGTTCGGGCCACCGTTGCGATGTAATACCCTACTCCAGTGTGTGGTGTGGTGGATTGCCACAGGGGCTGATGATGAACAGTACAAGGGGAAGAACAGCCTCGCGAGAGGTGTTCTTGGGCTGGTGCGATGAACTACTTGGGTGAGTTCGATCGCCTCTCGATCTAACGGGGACTCTAAGAGATGCCCTCTACTGTGGTGGCTAGCTCTATATATAGAGGCCCCGGTTCTCTTCCCAAATATTGAGCGGGAAGGGAGCCAACAATGGCCATTTTGAAGGGGAACATCTAGTACAAGCTATCCTGACTAAAGTTGGTCTTCGGCTGCCAAAGGCATTGGCGATGACGCTGTCCTGGGCTCCACGGTGACCTCCATCCTGCCGCTCTGCTGGTCCTGGTCTCGTTGCACCAGAAGGGTAACCTTTGCCTGATGCCTCGGTACTCCATGCCTGTGCTTGACCCCTTTGCACGAAAGAGAAAACAAGGACACTGCGCAGGCCAGCGCCCGCCTGGTCTCGATCATCACGGCTTGCGTTATGGGAACCTCGCGAGGTACCCTTGCCTTGATCTCTCCGCCTCATCGCAAGCCTACCTGGCGAGGCCGCTCCTGGGGAAGCCTTGCGTCGTCCTCCCCGTGAGGCTTGGCCCCTCGCGAGGGTCTTGAGTTTGCGTTGATGAAGATGGGTCGTACTGGGCCACCACTTGAGCCACGCCGCAGGCAGGCAAGTCTGGGGACCCCTGTTCCCAGGACGCCGACAGTGTTAAGCTAGTCCGGACACAGTTCTTGTGTGCGGAAAACTATGTTGAAGTATTCGGAAAAGGGGAACCCGCCTCGCAATGCCGAAGACAGTCCGCGCGCCAAATATATCGTCATTCAAGCCTGGTTCCGGGGCTACTGTAGGAGTCCTGGACTAATTGGTCCTCGGGCGTCCGGGCTATGAGATGTGGGCCGGACTGATGGGCCATGAAGATACAAGATAGAAGAACCTCCCCATGTCCGGATGGGACTCTCCTTTGCGTGGATGGCAAACTTGGCATTCGGATCATGTATTTTCCTTCTTCTGTAACCGACTCTGTACAACCCTAGATCCCTCCGGTGTCTATATGAATCGGAGGTTTAGTCTGTAGGGCAAGAACACAATCATACAAGCTAGACATCCAGGGTTTAGCCATTACGATCTCGAGGTAGATCAACTCTTGTAACCCTTATATTCACCATAGTAAATCAAGCAGGAAGTAGGGTATTACCTCCATTAAGAGGGCCCAAACCTGGGTAAACATAGTGTCCCCTGCCTCCTTGTTACCTTCGATCCTTAGACGCACAGTTCGGGACCTCCTACCCGAGATCCGCCGGTTTTGACACCGATAGCCGCATTTTCGGAACGGATTTAATGATGGAGGCTGAGAAGCAAGTCAAGGAGATCCAAGACAGACTGAAGTTGTCCAAGTCACGACAGAAGAGTTATTATGATGCAAAGCACCGATAGATCAACTTTCATATTGGACAACACGTGTACCTCTAAGTCACCCATATGAAAGGAGTCAAGAGATTTCAGACCCGAGGAAAATTGGCACCCAGATATATTGGTCCATTTCCAGTCATGACCAGAGTTGGAACAGTTGCTTATCAGTTGGAATTGCCACCGGAATTGTCAGAAGTACACAATGTGTTCCATGTCTTATAGTTAAGAAGATGTATCTCGCCACCGAAGAAAAGGACTGATATGGCAGAGATAGAACTTGCTAAGGATTTAACATATGAGGAGAAACTGATCAGAATATTGGTTGAGACCGAGAGAGTCACTCACAACAAAGTGATAAGGTTTTATAAGGTTCAGTGGAGCATCACACTAAGGAAGAGGCAACCTGGGGAAGTGATGAGGACATCAATACCATTTTTACACCCACAACCCCTACTGCTACATATAATGGACCAATTACTAGAGCTCGCGCATGCCAACTAAATTATCAGGTACTTTCGTTTCTTGGTAATGATTCTAATGTTCATGAGAATATGATGCTGCCTAAATTGGATACATTTGTTTTGCTCACAAATGAAGGGCCTACATGGATAAAAGGGAAGAACACTGGAGCAAGACCAAGCATGGAGATGATGGCATGCGCAAGGGGACCAAGAACGGAGTTACAAGTGATGATTTCAGGACTTTGAAGCCACCATAATGAGTGCATGAAGCCTTAGATGAAATATACAAGATGCCACTTCATAAATTTCGTCCAGAGGCTATTCTAGGTGCTGCGTCACCTTATTATTGGGCCAGGCCCATGTTATTTCGAAATACATAAGTACAGGCTATTTTTAGAGTTCATATGTGTGGGGAAACAAGAGATAGGGTTGGTTTCGGACCCCTCCCCCAAGGACCACGAAATCCCCCCTCTTCCTCCATATATACAGCCCTTAGGGCACTGTAGACTTTGGGTTTTGTTTAGATTAAAGTTTGCCATAGCTGCAACTTCGCGTACTGTGTTTGTGTTCAACAACCAGACAAAGACGTCATAGAACCCCACGTTTATCAATAAAGCTTTCCTCTTGTATTCGCATTATCCTGATTGCAATCTCAGTTTCTTGCTTGTTCTTTGTTTGCTCGTAGGAAATAGAACCTCGTGGTCAAGTTGATCATGCTCCGGTGTGGTCAATAACCTCTCGGAGTTGGTTTAGCGATTGCTAAGGCGCGATGTCCTCGCACGTTCGTAGTCGGATCGTCAAGGTCAACTCCCACAGAAAACGATAGCCACCATGTCATCGAAACATCGGGACACCTTCGCCTCTATCAAGTGGTATCAGATTTCCAGGGTGCTCGATGAGATTTTACTGTTTTTCGTAGTTTAGATCGAGTCTGTTCTTCATACCTACAGTCCACACAAAAAAGCCAAAAATATTAGGGTTAGTTCATCATATCCAAACCAATCTGAGCCTTTGCATAATCTTTTTAGGGTTTTTGCATTTGAATTTGGAGTTGCGTCATCGTGTCTAGTTGCTGGTCTTATCATCTAGTTCTTTAGAGCTTCGAGTTCTATCACAGTTTTTCATGCCGCTGCCGCACCATCTTCATCGTTGCTGCCATATACCACCACCGCTGCCATATACCACCACCGCTGCCATATACCACCACCGCTGCCATATACTACCACCACTGCCATATCCTACCACCGCTGCCATATACCACCATATATCCACCACCAATCTGAGTTCTGTTCATATTAGGTTTGTTTTCAACATTCATCTATTTTCCGTTTCGTGTTTCCTTGCCTGAGTAGGTCTCAGAAAAAAAATCCCTATCCTGTTTTTAGGCCAAAATTTCGGCGATTGAAAATATTTTTTCCCTATCCTGTTTTTAGGTTCCAAGGAGCGTTTTGAGACACTCGCCATCATAGTTATTTTTTGTCGCATTTTTTCGTCGTCGCTGCCCTGATTTCCAAAAAAATAGTCAAAAAAATTTGTGCCTATCCTGTTACCTTGACTTGGGAAGAGTTTGGAGACACTCGCCATTATAGTGAATTTTTGCCAAAAAAAGAGCGCAAAAAAAGAAAAAGAAGAAGAGCGAAAAATAAATTCAGAGTGTGCTTTTCCCTTGTTTGTTGCGCTGTGATTTTGTTCATGTTCTAGGCTCGCGTCTCTAGCACGGTCTAGCCTAGGACTAGCACAGTACCGTCGTTGAGCGTTTATTCAACTTTGCATCTCTGAATTGATTATTGCTGACCCTTTTTGCTACCATATTATAAGCCTTCCCAGCTCCACATATATCTACATCATGCATTTGACTCTCTCTGGTAATCGCTCTATCCAAGCTTTTAGAGTTTTGACTACAATGGTTGCCGATCACCACCTGCTGCTGGGTAAGAACTGGTAAGAATTTGAGATTCGCTTGATGGATTTGTGACACCCCGCCACCACCATTTTCCAGTAGTCTGTAGGATCATATTCTTGTTTGTTTCTACTGCTGCTAACTATGGCAGGAACACAAGCCGACGAGATTGACTGGGAGAACATGACGAACAAGGGGCTTCTTGATAAGTTTCATCAAATGTTGGGTCAACAGGTGGAAGATGTGATGGCCAGCTTTGGAAAGGCAATGGAGAAGATGGATGACATTCAGAAGACAATTA
This sequence comes from Triticum dicoccoides, assembly GCF_002162155.2. Taxonomy (NCBI): domain Eukaryota; kingdom Viridiplantae; phylum Streptophyta; class Magnoliopsida; order Poales; family Poaceae; genus Triticum; species Triticum dicoccoides. Next base: position 381,626,014 of record NC_041385.1, on the reverse strand, counting down.
ACACCAAGTTGGATGCCATGTTTGATGAATTACTCAAACGTCTCCCACAACCACCTCCACGCCGCGATACACACTACAAAAAAAGACACATCCGTGACATTTTGGGCTGAACAGAAATTTTTTCTATCATACTTATGACACTTCTATGACGATAATTGTGACAAAACCCGGTATCATCATAGATGTGGTGGGCTCCGACTTCTATGACAAAAAAATCATGACAGAAAATGGGCTTTTCGTCCTGGGTGGGCCGGAGACGCAGCTGCATGACATTCTTTGGGCCGTCCATGAAGGAAAAAACCGTGGTAGAAGCGAGGGCGAGGAAACTATCGGGAATTCCCGGTTACGGTGGGTGGTCGGGGGCCGAGCGACGCGCATTCCTCTCATACCATACGCGCATGGGTGCGAGGCGTTGGGCTCTAACTGAACCCGAGCGAGGCATCGCCTAACTGAACCCTAGTGATTGCACTACAGGCTACGCGTTACTGAACCCGAGCGATCGAGCGATTCCTTCGCTACTACTCCAAACTGAAGCAGATCGATGTTGCCTCTGGATGAACGGTGAGCATTGCTGAGGGGGTTTGGATGAACAGTTCCCAGTGGGGGTAGATGAACAGGACCTCGTGGTGTTGCCTCTGGATGAACAGGACCCCGACCGAGCCAGTTGGGGCTGGATGAACAGGACCCCGTGGAGGGCTGAATGAACAGGACGACCCCGTGGAGGGCTAGTTGAATAGTAGCCGGTGCAGGGCTGGATGAACAGTAGCCCGTGGAGGGGTGGTTGAACAATAGCCTGTGGAGAGGGATGGTTGAACATAGCCGGTGGAGTAGCGCGCGGTGGAGTCTGGATGAACAGGAGCCCATGGATGAACAGTCACAGGTGGAGGCTGGAGGAGGTCGACGGTGGATGAACAGTAGCCAGTGGAGGCTGGAGGAGGTCGACGGTGGAGATGAACAGTATCCCGTGGAGTCCTGTTTTGCAGTACGCCACACCCCTCCCGATGAACAGGACACCCCGTTTCGACCGTAGCACTCCAACACAAGTCCGTTTCCTCCGTTTTGCTGTACGCCACACCCCTCCCGATCAACAGGACCCCGTTTTGACCGTAGGAGGTCCAACAAAAGTCCGTTTCCTCCGTTTTGTGGTACGCCAGACCCCTCCCGATGAACAGGATCCCGTTTCAACCGTGGCCGGTCGAACACAAGGACGTTTCCTCTGTTGTGCGGTACCCCATGCCTCGTTTCCATCGGCTATTCCGTCCAAGCCCTCCCGATGAACACGACGACGCATTCCATTCCGACCTAGCCGATTGGCTCCCGATGAACACGACAATGACGCAGTTTCTCCGTTCCGACCCGACCATGTACATGAGCACTGACCGTACGTATGCGCGAGTAGGCATTCGAGACCCCGCCCGTATGTACGTACGTGGTCGTATTTTCTTTCTTGCACACTGGCTGATGTACGTATGTGTACATGCTACGTGCACGCCTCTACTACGACACGTGCGCTCCTCTACATCGACCAGTATGTACGTACACGTTCACGACCAGAATGACAACACTATGTATGCTTCGACCAGGTGGGTCCCAACTGTCATGCACTTCCTTGTGTGCAAAGATGTAGCTGGTGGGTCTCAGCAGTCAGGGGGAAAGTCATTTTTTTGCTCGTAATATGGACACACTTCCTTGCATGCGACTATGTAACTGGTGGGTCGCAGCAGTGAGGGGGGAAACTTTATTTCGCGAAATACAGTGGCCCATCCGGTCGTTCCCTGCTGTCAGGTGGAGGAATAATTATTTTGCGCGTAATAAGGAGCCAATTCCTTGCGGCTGCCGTGGACCCAGCTGTCAGCCTATCAACATACAGTACTCTTCCGATAGAAGTCGTACCTTGACCATGTTGACCATGCCGCGTCGAGAGCACTAGGGCGATGGACGACGGTGAGGCCTAGGAAGGGGACGACACGGAGCCGGGGAAGACGCGACAGTGGATGCCCACGTGTAGAGGAGTATAAGGGTTCACTGGTTCGGCTGCGGTGTGAGGCTGTCATCGCCGCAGAATAATAGGGGGTGTGGGTGAGTAGAGGGATGGCCTGGCCAGCGGTGGGAGTAGTAGGGGGCGGTGAGGCCTCCGCGGCATCACAGTCAGACACGGGAGGTAGGAGCACGTGGCACGACCGGTGCTGGTTTGGGCGGGTGGAGCAAGAAGACCAGAGGTTGAAGAAGCACTACGGCCGTTGGATGGACATTGTACGGTCACTGGAGCTAGAATCATTCATATTGACTAAGTTGAGAAAGCCCTCCGTCCCCGTCAACTTAGTTGGCCCACAAGTCAGCCTCTCACTATGGTGGGTCCCAGCTAGCAGGGGGTATTCATTTTTTTGTGCATAATAAGGAGGCACTTCCTTGCGTGCGAAGATATAGCTAGTAGGTCCGACCTGTATGCGGGGGAACATTTTTTCATGAAATACAGAGGCCCTTCCGGTGGGTCCCAGCTGTTAGGTGGAGGAATCATTATTTTGCGCGAAATAAGGAGGCATTTCCTTGTGTGCGGCCGTGGACCCAATTGGCAGCCTCTCCATGCGCAGTATACTTCCGATGGTGTCGTTCGTTGACCATGTTGACCACTCCGCGCCAAGGGCATCCAAGGTGGTGGACGACGGCGAGGCCCCGAACAGCAACGAGCTGGAGATGGGAAGACGCGGGAGTAGAGTTGTAGACGGAGAGGTGTACGAGGGTTAACTGGTTCTGGTGCGGTGTGGTTCGGTAGTCGGTGGAGAAGAACAGGAGGTGTGGAGGGGTGGAGGGATGGCCTGGCGAACGGTGGAGTAGTGCTTCACAGCGAAGCATGCTAAGCAGAGCTACTAGCAGGAGGAGGCGGAATCATGTGGTCCCGGCGGCGCTGGAGGAAGAAGACGAGAGACTAAAGATTGATGCCGGTCGTTTGATGTAAATCCAACGGCTAACGATGTCAGATTCATTTGTTGACTAAGTTGACAATGACTTGCGTTGGCTTCGACCTATTGGCCCACATTTCAGCCTCCATAAATGTGGCACGTATTCAACCCATTTTTTCAGAATTTACAGTCTTTTCTTTGCGGGGTAGAATTTACAGTCAATTTGATCTTTTTTTGAATTACATTCCATTAGCTCGGCTGGGTGAACAAATAATGTAGCGTCTAAGCAGCCCATTTATTTTTTTCCTAAAAAATTACAGGCCATTTGCACTTTCTCAAAATACACGATTTTGCTGGCCTGATTCTAATTATAATGTTGGGGTGGGCGCAACAATGTTATCAAAAAATAAACAGGGGCTGAGCATTTTGTTATAAATATATTTAAATAAGAAGTGATTTATTTTTACATTGGTCATTAAATCTTACCAAACTTTTGTACACAATCACCGGGATTTTCGTTGCCAAAAAAATTCAGGATTTTATTGTTAAGAAATTATTTTTATAAGTTAATAAGATGTGGGATATTGTTTTCTTACATACATAAGTATCCTTTAAATATATGATGACAATAACAATAATATATAATAACATATAAAATAATTTAAATATATATAATATAGTTAGAAGGGAAACATAAGTTGGAGTAGGCATTCCTATTCTTATATATAAAAATAGAACAGACCTCTGCGTTTTCTTCAAAAAAATACAGAAATTGGGTTGTCGATGTTTCAGGAAAAATAACCTCGGATGGGAGGTCCATAGGCCGGTCGATACGTGACGGCCCTCAAGAAAATACAAACTGGCATGTCGTGGGCTGCACATGTTAAAAAAGATAGCCTAGACGGGGCAGCCCAAAATCCAGCTGATACTTGCTACCCTAGTGATAATAAATGATGCCTGCCAGCTTCCCGGCCTCGTTGTGAATTTATCTCCTATAGTAACTAGGTTGAAGCACCTAAAAATGTAACTATGTTGACAAACCCGTGGGCCCCAACATTAGTATAGCATTAGGAGGAAGTATTTTTTGATGAGGCACTTGCTTGCGTACGGCCATAGACCTGGTGGGTCCCGACTGTCCGCCTCTCCACGGACAGTCCTCTCCAGATTCCTCTCGTTTGTTCAGCATGTTCACAACGGCAGACAGCAGCGTCGCGGCGAGCGCAGGAGGAGATCTAACCACCTAAGGAAGTTCCTTATTAGTAACGAAACAACTGAACTAGCCTAGTGGGCAAGTGACACTACCCGACAGTTGTTCCGCCCGGGTTCGATTCCACCTATGCAGGGAAAATATCTCCAATTTTTTTGCCTCTGCCTTTATTGACATGTGGGTCCCCATTGTTATCTACGCACACCACGTCCAACACTTTCCAAAACTCCATCCCTTGTTTTCTCTGTTTTTCGCACACTCGACATTGTGTGGGCATTTTGAAAATAGCATATCTCTTTGACTGTGCATCATATGAAGATGTGCTATGCATGAATGTTGATCGACATGATGTTAACTGGCTGGTAGTTCCATTTTTGACCATGAATAAAACTTCCAACATGATGTTAACACTGTTTTAAAAGGCCGTGTTAATATAAATGTTCCGCCTCTGAAAGTTGCAGTTTCTTATCTAAAACTGAACTTGTAGTTTCTTATCTGAAACTGAAACTGGCAGTTTCTTCTCTGAGAATCACATTGTCTGCACTTTTATACTCCTATGAAACTACATTTTTAAGTGCTAAAAAATGATCTCTAGAATTCATAAAATACTTCATATGCTCAATACTGCAAATCTAAAATTCAGAAGACATTCATATCTGAAAGTACTCTCAAAATACACAACACAAAACACAATTCACAACCTGCAAATACTGACAACCCTAAGCTCCTCCTGACAATTCACAACCTGTCCGACTATTGGGATGGGGGGGGGCAGTCCCTCCTATTCCTCAGCGGCAGACAGCCGCCCCGTGAGACGATGTGAACGGTGAGGGAGAGGATGGCGAGGAAGTGTCGTCGGGCCAACTGTTTTTCTCCTCTTGCAGTTGGGTTCGGTCGACGAAGACTCCACCGGCTCGCTCTGGCTTGACACCGTCACAAACGGCACCCTCTAGATGCTCAATCCTTCAATCTCTGGTGGATGCTCCATCTAGGATCGGTACTCCCACCACCGCTCCCTCGCGATTGGATTCGGTGAATCTGTTTGCTCCATGGCCAGAGGAGCAGCTCTATGTACTCTCGCACGACTCCCTCTGGGAGTATCGCCGCCTTTTCACTCTGTTGCAGATATTTGGCCATGGATGTCACCGTCGCTGCTAGTTGGTCCTTGTTGTCAAACCAAGACTGTACCTCCAACATCCTAGCTAGCTTCACAGGGTCGTCGTCTGTGATCCTCACGTATCGGTTGTACTCCTCCATCGATCTAGTTCTTCACAACACCTTCACTCGCCGGCGGTGGTTTTTGAATGGAAGAGGATAGGAGCAGTGCTGGTTTTGGACTAGAACGGGAGAGGAGCGACGCTGGTTTTGGATTGAAACATGAGAGGAGGGGCGGTGGTTTTGAAATGGAAGAGGAGAGGAGAGGCGCTGGATTTAGATTGGAACAGGAGAGGAGCGGCAGTGGTTTAAGAGGAGAAGAGCGGCAGAGTGGCGCTGGTCTTGCAAGTCTTTTTTTTTTGTTTTGCGTATTTTGGGTTAAAGTTTGACCATGTACTGTATTTAACAAGCAAAATGTGAATGCATGTCACAAAAATTGTATCATTTGGTTCGTATCTGAATGTACTTTCAAATTATATTATTTTTGCAACGTATAACATATGTTTTATTTGCGAAAATCATGGTCAATTATGACCCAAAATAAAAAGGAGACTAGTTAATGTGGGGTCGCTTTCTTAATTGAAGGGTAAATTGATTTTGATTTTGATCCAGTCACAGCGCGCCGACCCTCTAGTCCAATCCTAAATCGCTGCCGCACGCTCCTCTCCCTCTTCTCTATTGCAAAACCACCTCGTCTCCTCTCTATCATCTCCATTCAAAAACCACCGTCTCGCCTCTCCCTCTTCTCCATTGCAAAACCACCTCCTCTCCTCTCCATCATCTCCATTCCAAAACCACCGTGTCGCCTCTCCCTCTTCTCCATTGCAAAACCACCTCCTGTCCTCTCCATCATCTCCGTTCCAAAACCACCATCTCGCCTCTCCCTCTCCTCCCATCTTCCAAAGCTAGCACCGGACCACTCAGAAGGACATCTATGGAGAGGATGCAGCAGCCAATCAGGTAGATTGCTGACCAGGCAAAGATAGCCAGGTTGAAGGAGATCCTTACTTGGTTTGACAATGAGTGGGAGATTTCGAGGACGGTGAGGGCCATGTGGCAATGTATGCGAAAGAGCGAGATGGAAGCGATGAGGGCGGTGATGTACATGTACTCCTCGGTGGTAGTGACGCCGCAGTCCTTTGAGTTCATCGAGTATCTACTATGGGCGATGGAGCAGACAGATTTGCCCGAGGTGAAAGTCAGACGGAGGTGGTGGGCGTACAGGTCGAAGGTCGCGCACCCAGAAGATAACGAATCGATCGAGTACGGTGTGCCGTTCGTGAGGGTGGAGAGCCAGCCGGAGCCATAGTAGTATTTGTTCTCACACCGCAACAGGAGGCCGGATGGCGCGACGTCGCTTCCCCGCCGTTCTCCACAGTTCCCTCGACGCTCGCATCGTTTCAACGGCGGCGGTAGGGTTTAAGGTAAGCTTTACACTAACCTAATCTTCCACCTGCTCATGCTTACAATCAGTGTGATAGCTAAGGAAAATCATGCTTACAATCAGTCTCCGAGTACTATGCCAATCACCCTAAAATAGCTCTGGACCTTTGGGTCAAAGTTGTGACACTGTGTACAAATAAAAAATAGATTGGTGCTTCTTTCAGAAAAGAGTACTACCTAGAAAACTGCCAATATAAGCTACTAGTATTTGGTTAGTGGATTTGCTGCCGAGAAAGATCCGTCCACAGAGAGCGCCACACATCCCACTAGTGGTGGTGGATGCCAATGTGTGCATGGAGCATGGTTGGTGTCGGTAATTTTTACTTGGCACACCTCACACTCTGCATATATGCCGGCTCCATCCGTACATTTGTGCAGTTCCACCAAAATGCAGCTGAATAACCTTGTTTGCACAAATAATGAAAAAGCGTGATTACATTATAGTGGCACTAGTTGATGAAACACACAAAATAAATATAAGAAAATATTGTGATAGTATCATAGTATGCCATGTTGCGAGGGCGAGATGGGCCATGTGACGCCTCATACGGTACGCCTCATACGGGAAATCGTGCCAAGTCTCCCCGATACACCTTCTGCCTGTGATGAACATCAGTGTACAGCGGTAGTACCAGGAGGGGCCTTGAGACATTCAAATCTCAATTTTTGTGCAAATCAACTAAAATTAAGCACCCTAGTTTGCAGAAATGCTTAAACATTAACAATGGGACTAGTTGATGAAACATACATTAACAAAGAGAAGCACTTTCTTTATCTACATTGGAAATGAAATGATAGAGAGGACACTCGCTCTATTTTAAATGTATTATTACTTCATTTTATCCGTGACACTAGGGTCGAGCAGGTGGCAAACGAGGTGTACCATGCGTCGCAAGGATGAAGGCCGGGGCTGCTTAGACTAGGATGTTGAAGCTGGCTCTTTCAGTCCTTATCTTCCCCCTGATATTTCTGTGGTAGCATTTGGGTTGTAATCCAAACTTGGTCGAGCTGGTGCTGCATCCCCCTACCTGCCTAGCTTATGTGGCCAACTTGTCTCCTGCTAGTACTCAGTCCGTTCTAGTAGTAGTTGCATAACTGCCTGGTTACACTAAGATGTTGTCAGATAATGGTTCTCTATGGTTGGGTTTCTTTAAGGAAATCGGAGGGAACCTCCTCTTTTGATATATAGAAAACAATGGCACTAGCGGTGCCAAAACATTGCCTCAAATTAATAGTGCCACTAGATTAAGGTGCAAAATAATAACATTACTGCTTTATCATGGCAGTGCCAAAACAGTAGCACAAGAGCAGGATCAACATGCATGATCTTTGGCAAATTGTCAGACCAAAAAGGAACATACCTTGTGATGGGAACCATATCTGTAGTCAACACCATCATAGAAGGGATGACACCAATCACCAACATGGATGATTCAATTCATGGGACCTTTTGGTACAGTTCACCTAAAATGAAGCAATGTCCCATGAGCTAGCAGCTTCTTTTTTTTAAGAAAAGGGCTCCCGCCCGGTTCCATTTCCATCAGAAAACGAAACCCACAGAGCTTCTTCTTCATTAGTTGCAATAAAATTGAGCAACATCAAGGTTGTTCGTGAAGCTCCTGGAATGTTCAACTATAATTTGGATATCATTTGTGCAGTTCAACTAAGGTCAAGCGTGAAATGTATATCTCTGTTTGCACAAAAAGGTGGAAAGGAGGTTGACTAACCAGTGATGAAACATGCATCAAATGAGAAGAAGCATGTTCCTTATCTAAATGGCAATCCTACAAGGATAGTAGCAATTTCTAAAGCAGCAGCATTGCTACATATTAGTGTGTGCATTAGGATAACTATGACAACCATTAAATATGACATTACTTTAATGGTGCCATTGCTTCATTTTACCAACAACATTACATTCACAGCTGCTACAGAGTCGGTATTTGGGCACGGGAGAGTAGCCGGACCAGGAAAGTTGCATTTCTAACAAAAAGAAGCAACTTATCTTGATGGGAAATTTAGCAGGACATGAAAAAAAGTGCCATTGATTCATATAACTGGAGGCGTTACATTGAAAACAACATTGGTTTAAGGTGTCCTTACTTTTAACAGTGCGACTGCTACATCTACCAGTGGCATTACATAAGAGTGTCTCGGGGCAACAAAAATCAGAAGAGGATATCTGGGCTGGTCCCATTTTTGGCACCTTATACTGTGTGAGGCTAGCAAATCTACTACTGGACTTACTCTGTTGACTTGTCCCCCAGTCCCCACTTTCTTTCCTTTTTCAACCAATAGATCGGGTTTATATTGAGTTTGTACTGCATTCCCTTTCTTTCCCTATTAGACCTAGAGACCAGTTGGATAGCCAGTCTCTGTTACTTTCGCCCCATTATTTCCTCTTTCGACCAAGTCCTAGATTCACGTAACAAATCTTCCCCCACCCCCCACCCCCTTTCTTCCTTGTTTGAACCAAGTAGTACTAGATTTGAGTGCATGAACTAGTTTTACCTCTTAAGAGTAAAAAAATAGGTGGTTTTCGAATAGCCGATCGATCCTATCTACGAGGGGGCCTGAGAAATAGTAAAAGATACAAATGCAGCGACGCCAGGAGCTTGGGAAGTAGATCAAGGCCAGTTTCGAAGGAAGTTATACCTGAGGGTCGCCGGGATGTCGCTAGGTGGGCGGCGGGAGGCCGGATCTTCCCACCCTATGGTAGCGAGGAAGAAGGGGTCGGAGGCCCTCCCTCGCCAGCGATGCTTGGGAGAGAACGGCAAGGCACGCTGATCGGGATGCACCGGCAGTGGGTAAGAGCCATCACCGAGGACGACCGCGTGAACGTTGCACCTTCTCATGTTCCCCGACGGAGAGGATCCGGCTGGATCTGGGACCAGCGGTGACCAGAGAGAGAGAGTTTGGCCACCGCTGTCGTGTTTAGATCTGGAGAGGACGAGACAGTGTGAAGAGAGCAACACTAGCAAGAAAGCGAGGAGGCTCCTACATATAGAGTGGAGTACTAGTTTTCTTTTGTCTACCGGAGCCGCCTTGACCTCGTCGATGACTGTCGAGAAGTCTTCATGTAGTGCCCCGAGGGTGCAGTTGTCATCATTGTTGATCTGAAGCACCGGATTATAACATATAACATGAAAAAATGCCACATGACAAGAAATCATAACCTTTGCCCAGAGGAGACAAGATGAATCCCGACGGACAAACTAGACAAGGATCAAATCTCTAATTAAAGATAAACTCGTATAAAAGGGGTCCATCGATAGATGTCCTAATTAACATATCCGACTTGACCTAGATGGCAGCCGAGTAGTCTTCGTGCATGTGCCCCCAATGACTAGCCCAACTCAGTTGTCGCTGTTTAACCCTCGCAGTGATCCGAAGCACATGACACCTAATTTTACGAGATGACAAGAAACCTTTTTTAGATTTCTCACCAGAACTACAGCCCTGTACAACACAGCCTGAACGACTCTGGTCACATGCATGGACAAACTGATCTTCTGTGTCTTGCAGGGTCGTCCAGGTACCAATGTGTAACGCCCACGATGCGGCTATATCTCCCACGTGTCGAAGCACGACTTAGAGGCATAACCGCATGGTGGTTTTGTCGCAAGAAGGGTCATCTTCACACAATCCCATGTAATGAACAAGAATGGGATAAAGAGAGTTGGCTTACAATCGCCACTTCTCACAATACATAAATAAGTTCATACATCATCCAAAATACACTCATAGATCGGCTACGGTCAAATCCAAATGAAAAGAAGACAACCCCAAATGCTAGATCCCCGATCGTCCCAACTGGGCTCCACTACTGATCATCTGGAAACAAAACATAGTAACCACCAAGGTCCTTATCAAACTCCCACTTAAGCTCAGTTGTGCCACTTGCGCTGGTATCCTCGGTACCTGCATCTATTTTGGTAGAATCTGTGAGCCACGGGGACTCAGCAATCTCACACCCGTGAGATCAAGACTATTTAAGCTTGTAGGTAGGAAAGGGGTAATATGGTGGAGCTGCAGCAAGCACTAAGCATATATGGTGGCTAACATACGCAAGTGAGAGTGAGAATAGAAGCAACACATCGGTCGAGAAGCTAGAAGTGATCAAGAAGTGATCCTGAAACTACTTACGTACATACATAACCCAAACCGTGTTCACTTCCCGGACTCTGCCGAGAAGAGACCATCACGGCTACACACGCGGTTGATGCATTTTAATGAAGTCAAGTGTCAAGTTCACTACAACCGGACATTAATAAATTCCCATCTGCCTCAAAATCGCGGGCACGGCTTTCGAAAGATAAAACCCTGCAGGGGTGTCCCAACTTAGCCCATCACAAGCTCTCACGGTCAACGAAGGATATACCTTCTCCCGGGAAGACCCGATCAGTCTCGGAATCCTGGTTTGCAAGACATTTCGACAATGGTAAAACAAGACCAGCAAGACCACCCGACTGTGCCGACAAATCCTGATAGGAGCTGCACATATCTCGTTCTCAGGGCACACCAGATAAGCGAAGCGTACAGGTACCAACGTAACCCAAGTTGCCAAGGGACGGTCCCGCACGGTGCTCTAGTTTGGACCAACACTCAGAGGAGCACTGGCCCGGGGGGTAAATAAAGATTACCACGGTGGAAAATGGTAAACCAAGGTTGGGCCTTGCTGGAGGAGTTTTATTCAAAGCGAACTGTCAAGGGGGTCCCATAAATCACCCAACCGCGGGAACGCAAGATCAGGGAACATAACACCGGTATGACGGAAACTAGGGCGGCAAGAGTGGAACAAAGCACCAGGCATAAGGCCGAGCCTTCCACCCTTTACCAAATATATAGGTGCATTAACTAAAACAAGAGATATTGTGATATCCCATAATATCCATGTTCCAACAAGGAACAAACTTCATCTTCGCCTGCAACTAGCAACGCTATAAGAGGGGCTGAGCAAAAGCGGTGACATAGCCAAACAACGGTTTGCTAGGACAGGATGGTTAGAGGCTTGACATGGCAAAATGGGAGGCATGGCTAACAAGTGGTAGGTAGAGCTAACATAACGATAGAGCGAGTAACTAGCAAAGCAAAGATAGAAGTGATATCGAGGGTATGGTCATCTTGCCTGCAACGTTCTCAGAGTTGTCGAAAGCTTGATCCTCGTCAGCGTACTCAACAAGTTCCTCGTGCACGTACTCGTCTCCAGGATCTACCCAAAGTAATAACACAAGCAATGGAACCACAATAAATCACGGTGCAATGAACAAGCAACATGATGCAAAACATCGCATGATATGCGAGATGTGATATGCAATGCGTATGCGTGCTCCGGAAGGGAAATGATGAACAAGGCATCAACTTGGCAAACCAAGTATGCCGCTGGAAAGATGAGATGATTTTGGTTGAAATCGATATAAAGATCACCGAAATCGGATGCACGGTTTGCAAATGGCAAGCAAAACAAGAATGACACCATTCTGCGATTAACAACATGATAACATTTAGATTACATCAAGAAACCATGCTACAGAACTCCAACATAGCAACAAAACATATGGCGGTGATGTACAAGGGATTCTTGACAAAAGATGAACACTGAGCTATGGCTAATTCACACATTAACAGGTTCAAACAAGCATGGCAAAAGTGCAAAAGATATCAGCTTCACAGACTTGGTGAAAATAGTGGACATGGCATAAACAGCATCAGGAAGCAATGTTTAGAGCAAGCAAACATCATGCTACAGGAACATATCATAGAAACTTAAGACATGGCATGATACTACTAAATGCATACAACAAAAGTCCCTTAATTGCCAAGAGCCAAAAAGGATCAGAAGATATGATGGCACCCATATAAACGTAGCAAGTTCCGTTAACAGATTCAGGAAACAGAGCATGGCATTAACAGCATTATGAAGGCATCTTTGCGAGCTCGATTCACTCACCATAAGTCATTGCCTGACAAGATAAGCATATCACCAGCAAGAATACATGTTTATGAAACTAAACATGGCAAGAACAAGTTCATAGCATGCAAGGATCAACTACAACAACCTTGGCAAAATTGAATAACATGTAAACAATCTGCCAGGAAACTTTTTATAGCAAAAGTAGAGAAAGAACATGACATGCTAGACTACTCCATAATCGCAAACATGGGAATGGATGGATAGAGCATAACCATATGTTCAAAACATCCTTACTGAAGTATCTCAAAATATGCATGAATCTCTTTGTAGCCTCAAGTTTACATGGCATAAAAATAACAGCAGAACAGGGACTGAAATCAGCAACATCACGAAGCCTAGTTTGCATGCTTGTGATAGTCACCACATTGCTCACAAAAATACATGGCAAGCACCTCTATAAAGATGGCATTGCATAATACAAAACACATGTAGAGCTCATGCCCATAAGATGCACACAATAAATGTAGAAAAAATGACAAATACCCACAATCTGTTAAGAATCAGAAACTAACGTTATATAGCACTCTTGCATCAGAGATTCAGGCATCAAAATGAACTCAAATGAACATGTCTCAATGGAACAAAGTGAAGAGCACATCATAGTGAACATTTTGATATATCATGCGCATTAAACGAGGCTACGAATGCAGAGTTATGATGCGATGAACAGGGCTAAATAATGTGACAGAAAAAATGACTTAAGAGGATTTCGGGGTCAACCTAGGTTTGACCCGATCTGGATCCGGGCGCGCGGAAGCCAAGGCGGGCGGCGGCTCGCCGGAGCTGGAGAGGAGGAGGCCAGAGGAGGACGGGGACAGCCGGATTCGGGCGGCGCTTGCCGCATCCGGGACGGCACGGGTGCCGGACCTGCGGGCAGGGGCAGCGGCCGGCGAGCTCCGGTGGCCGGGCGGGCTGCGGAGCCACGCCGGCGGTGGAGAGGCGGCGACAGCCGGTTAACTGTTGGAGTATCAAACGACCTCGAAATGGCACGAAACTTGACAGGCGGTCTACCGGTGCTATACCAAGGCCACTTGGCAAGCCTCGGTCCATTCCGAGAATGTTTAACAACCACTCACGAAGAGAGACAAGAGGGGTGCACTGGTGCATGTGGGAGTGTCGGATTGCAAAACGGACAACGGGGAAAATGCTCAGATGCATGAGACGAACATGTATGCAAATGAGATGCACATGATGAAATGATATGAAATGCATGACATGAACAAAATGCAAAATGAAAGACAAAACCCAAGCACAGAGGGAATATCATAACACATAGCCGAAAATGGCAAGAGTTGGAGTTACAAATGTGGAAAGTTACATTCGGGGAGTTACAACACTCCACCACTACAAGAGGATCTAGTCCTGAGATCTAGGACTGAAAGAACTCCGGATATTCGGAACGGATGTGATCCTCGCGCTCCCAGGTGGCTTCTCGGTCGGAATAGTGTGACCACTTCACTTTCAGGAATTTGATAGACTTGTTGCGAGTCTTGCGCTCGGTTTCTTCAAGAATAGCAACGGGGGGCTCATGATAAGAGAGATCTTCTTCGAGGTCAATTTCTTCGAAGTTGATAGTGCGTTCAGGAGTCTTGAAGCACTTGTAAAGCTGTGACACGTGAAACACATCGTGCACGTTTACAAAGTTGGACAGAAGCTCAAGTTGATAGGCGAGATTGCCTCTTTTGCCAATGATCTTGAAAGGACCCACATATCTAGGGGCAAGCTTCCCTTTGATACCGAAGCGACGGATGTCTTTCATTGGAGAGACACGGAGGTAGACATGGTCTCCGATTTAAAAAGCCACATCACGGTGCTTGTCATCATAATAGCTCTTTTGGCGCGATTGCACGGCTTTGAGATTCTCATGAATGACTTTGCACATTTCTTCGGCTTCTGTGATCAAGTCATTGCCAAGAAGTTGGTGTTCACCTGTCTCAGACCAATTGAGAGTACGACACTTTCTGCCATAGAGAATTTCGAATGGGGCCTTGCCCGAACTCGCTTGGAAGTTGTTGTTATAGAAGATCTCGGCATATGGAAGACAATCTTACCACTTCATGCCAAAGGAAATGACACAAGCCCTGAGCATATCTTCAAGGATTTGATTGACTCGCTCGACTTGACCACTTGCTTGAGGATGGAAAGTTGTGCTGAATGAATGTTGGTGCCCATGGCCTTCTGAAAGGAGTCCCAGAACTTAGAGGTGAAAATGCTTCCATGGTTTGAAGAGATCAATTGTGGAATGCCGTGCAAGGAGACAATTCTGGAGGTGTATAACTCTGCCAGCTGAGCTGTTGTGATGGATTTTTTGATAGGAAGGAAATGAGCCACTTTAGTAAGCTTGTCAATGACAATGAAGATATCATCATTTCCACGCTTGGACTTAGGAAATCCAGTCACGAATTCCATCTCGATATGATCAAACTTCCATTCCGGAATAGCAAGAGGTTGGAGGAGACCAGCTGGTCGTTGTTGTTCTGCTTTCACCCTTCTGCAGACATCACATTCATTCACGAATTGAGCAATTTCTCGCTTCATTCGAGTCCACCAATACAACTGCTTGAGGTCATGGTACACCTTTGTACTTCCAGGATGAATGGATAGAAGGGAATTGTGTGCCTCGTTCATAATGACTTTTCTCAGATCACCTTTAGGAACCACAATTCGGTCCTCGAAGAAAAGAGTATCTTTGTCATCCAAGCGATAGCACTTGTACTTGGAAATGCCCTTGTTGATACCATGTTTCACCTTTTTCACCATGGTATCCAGGAGTTGTGCCTCACGAATTTGATCTTCCAAAGTAGGAGATACTATGAGGTTGGCAAGAAAGCCTTGAGGAACAACTTGAAGATTTAGTTTGCGGAAATCTTCACAAAGGTCCGGTTGGAAGGGCTTGAGAATTAAGCTGTTGCAATAAGCCTTTCTGCTCAGAGCATCTGCAATCACATTCGCCTTGCCAGGAGTATATTCAATACTTGGATTGTACTCTTGAATCATTTCGACCCATCGGGTTTGTCTAAGGTTGAGGTTGGGTTGAGTGAAGATATACTTGAGGCTCTTGTGATCGGTGAAAATGTCCACCTTCCTTCCCAACAAGAGATGTCTGCATGTTATCAATGCATGGACAACTGCCGCCAACTCAAGATCGTGAGTGGGGTAGTTCTTTTCATTGGGCTTCAACTGACAAGAGGTATAGGCCACAACTTTCTTATCTTGCATTAACACAGCACCGAGACCTTGAAAAGAAGCACCACAGAAAACTTCGAATGGCTTGGATTCATCAGGAGGAGTCAAGACAGGAGCTAAGACTAGCTTCTCTTTGAGGGTGTTGAAAGCAACATCACACTCAGGCGACCAAACATACTTGACATGCTTCTGGAGGAGGTTGGAAAGAGGCTTTGCAATCTTAGAGAAATTCTCAACGAATCTTCGGCAATAGCTTGCAAGACCAAGAAAACTGCAGAGTTGCTTGACATTCTGAGGAGGTTCCCAATTCCCAATTGCAGACACCTTCTCGGGATTAACAGCAATGCCCTTGGCGGAGATGATGTGACCAAGATAAAGAACTTCATCAAGCCAAAACTCACATTTGGAAAACTTCGCATAGAATTGATGCTCTCTGAGCTTGTCGAGCACCAATCGCAAATGTTTGGCATGATCCAACTTATTCTTGGAGAAGACCAAAATATCATCGAGATACACCAGAACGAATTCATTTGTGTAGGGGTTGAAAATGAAGTTCATCATTAGAGAGAACGTTGGAGGAGCATTGACAAGGTCGAAAGACATGACAGTATATTCATAAGAACCAAAGCTTGTTCTGAATGTTGTCTTGGGAATATCTTGTTCACGAATGCGAATCTGATGTGTCACATCCCTGGTCCTGTTATGCACTAGGCTAGACCTCATGTGAGCATCATGTTTTAATTCAAATGAAATTTGAATTGAGGAATTTTTAAAGCCTCAGAAACCTTCTAAAAATGATCAACATTAAAATCTCCTCAAAGAAGTCCAAGAAAATGTTCCTCTTAGTCTCTGAAAATATTGCAAAGAGGTAAAACTCAAAACAATATTTTTGGTATCTCAGAGTTAATTATTTTGGGCCTTTGAATTAAATAAATAGCTATTTGCATTGGACATATATTTGATATATAAATAATATATGTCCAATAATTACTGGAACATTTTATGTGGTTTGGTATATTTTAGTTCTAGCCACATAACTATTTTCAGGATTTTATAAAATGGTTTAGTATATTACTAAACTAAAACAACACAGAACAAAATAGATAAATAAAAACAAAAATAGAAAGAGCAGAGGACTACCTGGCGCTCACCTCAGCCCACCTGGCCCAGCTCCTCCAGCCGGCCCAGCCCACCGCCGCTTCTCCCCCTGTCGTCTTCCTCCCCCTCGCCCCGAAGCTGCTCGGTGGCGCGCGCGGCCACGCGCCCCGGCCACCTCCTCCCTGCCTGGCTGCCTCCTCCTCTCCTGGACGTCTCCCGCAGCTCCACGCCACCCCCTGGAACCCCCTCGCACTCTCTCTCTCGACCCCTTCCCCCTCCTCTGCTCTCTCTCTCGCGCAGCCCGAGCGGAGCTCATCGCCGCCGCTCGCCGTTGCCGCACCCAGAGCCTCCCCCTCGACCCTCGGCGTGCCCAGTAGCTCGGCTACCTCGCCCTCATCCTCTCCGACGAGTCAAGCGACCTCGGACGCCCTGCATCGCCGTCATCGAGCCGTCTTCTTCACACACGGCCGCCGGATGCCGCTCGTCGATTCGCCGTCTCCGCCACCTCCCCGAGCCCACCGAGCTGCTCGTCGACCTCGCCGTGAGCTCCTCTGCCGAACCCCTCTCTCCCCGTGCTCTATTTCCCTCCGTAGCCGCCGTTACCACCGCGGCCGAGAGCTTCTCGCCGCCGGCCATGGCGTGGCCGTGGCCACAGCCACCGCAGCTCGCTCCCGAGCCCACCGTCGTGCTCACCGCAACCTCAGGAGCCCGCAGCACCCACCAGTTTCTCCCGTAGCGCACCATAGCGTCGAATCGATCGGCACCCGAACTCCGGTGCCGCCGCGAGCTCTTTTCCGGCGAGCTCCGGCCACCACAGCCGCTGCCGCTCGCCCAGTTGGATGCGGCGCATCTTCAGCTACCCGTAGGAGCAAACCACGCGTCGAATGGTGCTCCGTAGCGAGCACACGTTGCATCTCCGTCGTCGGCCATGGTCGTCGCCGGCGAAACTCCCGGTGGGAGCTGACGTGGCTCCGTCATTAGGAGCTAATCCAACTAACTAAACCACCTACAGCCACTGACAGTAGGCCCCACCCCTGGTCAAACCCCAGTCAGCGCTGGGTTTAACAGGGATTAGTTCCTGTGTCACTGACATGTGGACCCCGCACGTCAGGTTTGACCTGGACCTGGCCGTTGACTCGCTGACGTTATGCTGGCGTCAGGCTGACGCAGTTAAATCATTTTCTGGAATTATTTTAATTCTAAATATTCAGGAAATTCCAGAAAATGTTCAAAACTTCAAAAAATCATAGTAATTCAACCGTAACTCCAAATTAAATAATTTATATATGAAAAATTATCAGAAAAATTCAAGGAATCCATCTGTACCATTTTTATGCATGTTAGAACAACTTATAGCTGCTGTATAGCACAAATCAATTAAATGGCATTTGAATAATCACATATGGAGTTTGAATTTGAATCTTGTATTCAAACCAACTTCATTTAATCTGTTGCTAGTTGCATTAGCTCAAAACACATTCATATTGCCATGTCATAGCATGCATCATTTTGTGCATTGCATTGATTGTGTTCTTCTTTATTGCCGGTATCTGTTCCCTCCCGGTAGACGATGTTCTGACGTTGTGATCGTTGACACTGATGAAGACTCAATGTTATCTTCAGAAGTGCCAGGCAAGCAAAACCCCCTTGTTCATTCCGATACAATCCCACTCTCTCGCTCCTGCTCTCTTTTACTGCATTAGGACAACAACGATTCATCTGCTACTTGCTGCGGTAGCTGAACCCCTTTATCCTTTGCATGACCTGTCATTCCACAGTAAATAGATGAAACCCACTAGCATGGGTAGGAGTTGTTTGAGCCCTGTTGTGCCTACTCATTCTTTCTTGTTTGTCATGCCTGCTACTGCTTAGAGTTCAGTCAGGTCTGATTCATCGGGGATGAATCAGAGGCGTGTGAACATGTCCTACTGTGTGTGAGCTAAGTGTGTGAACACGTTTTGGTAAAGGTAGCGGTGAGAGGCCATGTAGGAGTACATGGTGGGTTGTCTCATTGCAGCCGTCCTCAGGAACTGAGTTCTGTGTTTGTGATCCATGATTCAGCTACTACCACGCATTAGGCCCGAAACCAATGGACCCTCTCGGCTTCTTGATCACCCTTGTCCTCTGTCCAGGAGTTGCAAGTAGTTTCTGGTGTTTGTAGTATGCTGGAGGCCGTGCGCAGCGCTGACCGTAGGGGTGGGCTTTGATGCGGTAGGCACGTGGCACGGTGTACCGGGCGCCCGTTTGGTGTCTCGGGAACCCTGTTCACATCGTTTGGGGCTGTGAGCGAAACTCCGGCCGGATCTCCTCATGGATGGAACCCGAATAGGCGATAAACCTGGACTAGAGACTTGAGTGTTTAGGTAGGCCGCGGCCGACACCCACGTTGGGCTTCCGCTTGAAGGTTGCCGAGTACATGTCGTGTAAACGGCGGTAAGTGGTGAGAGCGTGTGTGAAGAAGTACACCCCTGCAGGGTTAACATCATCTATTCGAATAGCCGTGTCCGCGGAAAAAGGACTTCTGGGTTGCTTATATCAGTTCATAGACAAGTGAAAGTGGATACTCTAAAATACGCAAGATAAGCGTGAGTGCTATGGATGGCGTTCTCGTAGGGAGACGGGAGCGGTTCCATAGTGGTGTATTGGTTGGTGAATATGTGGACTCGTGTGCGCCACCTCAAAAGAGTTACTTGCAGTCGTAGTTCAGGTTAGCCACCGAGTCAAAGCTGGCTTGCTGCAGTTAAACCCCACCATCCCCTTGTTGAAAATGAAGCATATGTAGTTAGTTCTGATGTAAGTCTTGCTGGGTACATTTGTACTCACGTTTGCCTATTTTTATGTTTTTGCAGAGAGATTTCGGTCTCACTAATAGTTTCGCGTGGACTTCGACGTTTAGCTTGTTACCTCAGCTACGATCTTGTGCCCCGGCAGGATCTTGTAGATAGTCAGGCTTCTCAGCCCTTTTCAGTTATAGATGTCTGTACCCAGACATGATAGCTTCCGCATGTGCTTTGATTTGTATGCTTTGATTGTTGGGTCATGAGACCCATGTTTGTAATATCTCGCCCCTCGGAGCCTATTGAATAAATTACTTGAGTCATAGAGTCATGTTGTGATGCCATGTTGTATTTGCACATATCGAGCATATTGTGTGTATTTTATTGAAATGCTTGGTATGTGTGGGATCTGGCTATCTAGTTGTTTATCCTTAGTAGCCTCTCTTACCGGGAAATGTCTCCTAGTGTTTCCACCGAGCCATGGTAGCTTGCTACTGCTCCGGAACACTTAGGCTGGCCGGCATGTGTCCTTCTTCGTTCCTGTGTCTGTCCCTTCGGGGAAATGTCACGCGATGAATACCGGAGTCCTGTTAGCCTGCTACAGCCCGGTCCACCGGAGTCCTGCTAGCCCAGCGCTACAGCCTGGATTCACTCGCTGATGACCGACACGTTCGATGCTGGGTCATGGATGCCTGTCCCTGTAAGTTTGTGCCACTTTGGGTTTACGACTAGCCATGTCAGCCCGGGCTCCTTATCATATAGATGCTAGCGACACTGTCATATACGTGTGCCAAAAGGCGCAAACGGTCCCGGGTAAAGGTAGGGCGACACCCGTGGGAATACCGTGCGTGAGGCCGCAAAGTGATATGAGGTGTTACATGCTAGATCGATGTGGCATTGAGTCGGGGTCCTGACAGCGTTGGTATCAGAGCTTGACTACCTGTAGGATTACCAAGCCAAACTGGTCGATGTTGAGTCTAGAAATTCTTTAGTTATATGTAGGGGAATTGATTGTGGGATGGAACGTAAGGCTCTTTTTACTCCTTATACCTCATGGCCTTCTGATCTGAGTCATCATCTTCTCTTCTACGGGGATTAAGAACTAGGCTATCTCTTCTTTCTATTAGGATCACGTGTTACTAATCAGTGGACTTATAAGATTGTTGGATTTAAGTCTCAGTTCAGTTTCTACTACTTCCGTATGTTAATTGTTGATCTCGAAACCTTGATATTGTGCTTCTAAGTGGTTATGCCACCATTTTTGTGAATGTCTCAAATCTTTTCTGAGCATTTACAGCCGTTATGCTGTCCGAGTCATCCCAGGTTTCTAAGTAGTCTGATGCATTTGCAAATCCTTTCTTCCCGTTTCAATGTTCCCATGGGCCAGATTAACCACACTAATCAGTGAGTTGAGGTACTCCGTTACCTTGACATATATGTTGGAGATATTATTATGACCCTAGGTGTCTTAGGGGATCATCTAGTAATTTAGCCATGATTTGTGTTCCCAGTGTGATGATTCTGGCCATCATTCTCGAAAGCATCCCGTGATGCTACTTAGTAATAGGTATTCTGTTCCTGGGTTCTTGAACCCGAGATTCACTCTACCTACTTCATGTTGATAGTAATTGCTAGTGCCTTTAGGATATTAGTAACCTTTG
>NC_041385.1:381601317-381604104 GCF_002162155.2 Triticum dicoccoides | reverse complement strand
GTCTATCAATTGATAGTCAAGAGTATGCGTGTGTTCGTTTATCGATGCCTATTACTCTTGTGGTCCGTCAAGCCATTCTATCGCAGAATGACTAGGAGAAACAAACTCCAGTACCTCTTCCATATCTAGGATTGGGTCAAAATAGTTGTATTCCGCAGATCAAATGCCAATCCAGCTTTTGGTTCTGTTCTACTTTGGAGTATTACCCCCTTTATGTCAGAATTGTCATGAGAACTGCACCAACTCTCATGAATTTTGACGTAGTGATACTTCTCACCATCATTAGTCATTCCTCGGCCCTCGTGTTGATGCAACCGGAATACCGACAAATGAATTGTGATGTGTGAAATCAATACTCCTAGCAACCTTGTTGCTTAGTAGTTAATGGACAATAATTTCATTCTTAGCGTGTTGGTTTTGAATCATCATTCTAAGGTTGATCATGCTACATAGTCCTTGTTCTCGGTGCACATTTCGATTGATGAGTTAGGATTATTTCAAATCCTTGCCCTATTGATCATATCGTCTTGCCTCAAAAGCGAGATTGTTCTCGAGCTTAGTAACATACCGGTGGTTCGTGATGTTTCAATTATCTTCTCAGAAGTATTACCAGGTTGTCACCTGACCGCTATGTTGAGTTTGTGATCAAGTTGGTTTATTCCTGTAAACCACCCCTTCTCCAAGAATCCGTGTTGGATACCCTGAGCTAGTTGGTTAAGCTAGACAACAACTTGGAGAGTTGGAGGATAAAAGCTTGCCTGACTTAGTTCGTTCCAAAGGGATAATCTTGTGTAGTGTGTGTTGAAGAAAGATGATATCTTCATCGATTGGTCCCTGTGATCAGTTGCTGGACCTATTGTCTTATCAATCCTTTGATTTGAGTGTGGGCTATCGTCAAATCAAATCAGTACCAATGATGCTCGTAATGTTGTCTTATTCGTGGTTGATCCCTCGAGCATACACCATTACATCTTTAGCCTGACCAATGCTATCACCTGTTCACTTAACTATGGAATTCCTTTTAAAAGGAAACCCAGATGAATTGTTGTTGAGCCCATTGACAACATCCTTATCTCCTCCATGATTTTGTTGGACATTAAGCTAATGTTGGAAACTTTTGAAAGCATTTCCTTCATGCTAGCTCATGAAGTATTTGTTGATGAAAGGAGTGACTTCCTTTTATACACGTGCATTTGGTGAAAGTTGCCGCCGTGAATTTGAGAAAGCTAGTTTTGCTTCCTCTGGAATCTTCCCAAGTCAGTCATGCATATGTGCGAAGTATCCTATGGTTTGGAGACTTGCAACCTTCATTCCATATGTGTTCCGAGCACACCAAGCCACTGATTGATTTGTTCAAGGAGAATAAGTTCCTTCTTAAGAGTATACCTTATGCAAGGATTTTGATATCCTCGTTGATGGTTCCCAACCTGAACCCGGTAGCATTTTATTGTAAGACTACCATGTGGGCATGCTTGTCTGGGACAACGTGTTCACATGTTTGTAGCAGAACCAGCTCATGTTTTGGAGCTTGCTATCGTAGTTCATTCCCCGAGAATCTCGCAACGTCATCTCGTCGATTCGTGTTGCAAACTTCCATTTTCTTCCTAGACTCGATGAGTCTGGAATATCCTGACACCAACCAGATCTGAATCTCAGGCAGATATGATGGTTGGAATATTTCCCAAGAATTATAATATTGGTCGCGCAATAACCGGTAAAGTGGATGTCGTGGCCAACACACCCAGCCGGAAGACCTGTTATTATAATATCTTGTTTGAGGAAGTTGGCCACCTCCCCATAAGGATTTCGTAGGAATTACCTCCGTAACTGTTCCTTATGGATTCTATTGCTCCCGAAGTCCGACCTTTTACTTGATGTCTAGTTACCAAACCATTTCAATGATTGGATTACACTAGCACATCAAGGAGAACATTAGAAGCGGAGTGCTAAATGTCTCTCGGTCGATCATCCAGATTTTATTTCCTTGGCCCCGCCAAGAGTGAAATCGGAGAAAGTGTTATCTTCCTTTGCATCTGCATCTTCCACCGGTATTCATCATGGTAGTATGTTGTGTTGCCAGGATCCTTGGCACGGATGTTAGTAAAACCTTGATGATTGTGGAAATGCTCAAGTTCTTGAGAGCACGCACAATGCGTTAGGTGTTACCATTGGCACTAACTGGGTTTCCTCTCCGTTCCCTCGGCAATGCTGTGACCTTCTCAAACAGTGAATTCACTCTATATTGTTGGGTTCTTCCCCAGTTACCAGAATCATTCCCAGCATTTGCATTTTGTTCCCAGCTTGCACCGCCAATGTGCCATTCTACCATGGGTCTCTTCCATTTCCGGTGATAAGCAAATTCATCCATTACGTTGTCTTCAACAAGGTAATCCACATCATCCAAGTCCGAGTATGCCATTCTACCGACCCCCTCCAAACGATCGCTCGAGAATTGTCCTAGGCTGGTTTAAAGAGTTTCAATGATCTCTGAATCAAAGGTAATTCTTTTGCCACTTAAGGGGATATATCTACGAATCACCCCCCCCCTCCAGGATGTCTCGTTGAGGTATCATGGCAACTCAACTCCTCGCTACGTTGACAACCGTTCACCACCTTCTTAGGTGTGGAATCGTTGTCTACCTAGTGAACCTTCGTCATCTGTTCCACTCCATTCCTCTAGAGGTGTGCTTCGTCTCTCAGCTCGAGAGATGTTGCTATGTCCCATTCCGTGAGTTAATCCTGAGTTGTTCGTTCTTTGAGAAGATTAATTCTTCTAGAGTTTTCCTT
>NC_041385.1:381571214-381600622 GCF_002162155.2 Triticum dicoccoides | reverse complement strand
CTACTCTCTCTCTCTCTCTCGCAGCCCGAGCGGAGCTCATCGCCGCCGCTCGCCGTTGCCGCACCCAGAGCCTCCCCCTCGACCCTCGGCGTGCCCAGTAGCTCGGCTACCTCGCCCTCATCCTCTCCGACGAGTCAAGCGACCTCGGACGCCCTGCATCGCCGTCATCGAGCCGTCTTCTTCACACATGGCCGCCGGATGCCGCTCGTCGATTCGCCGTCTCCGCCACCTCCCCGAGCCCACCGAGCTGCTCGTCGACCTCGCCGTGAGCTCCTCTGCCGAACCCCTCTCTCCCCGTGCTCTATTTCCCTCCGTAGCCGCCGTTACCACCGCGGCCGAGAGCTTCTCGCCGCCGGCCATGGCGTGGCCGTGGCCACAGCCACCGCAGCTCGCTCCCGAGCCCACCGTCGTGCTCACCGCAACCTCAGGAGCCCGCAGCACCCACCAGTTTCTCCCGTAGCGCACCATAGCGTCGAATCGATCGGCACCCGAACTCCGGCGCCGCCGCGAGCTCTTTTCCGGCGAGCTCCGGCCACCACAGCCGCTGCCGCTCGCCCAGTTGGATGCGGCGCATCTTCAGCTACCCGTAGGAGCAAACCACGCGTCGAATGGTGCTCCGTAGCGAGCACACGTTGCATCTCCGTCGTCGGCCATGGTCGTCGCCGGCGAAACTCCCGGCGGGAGCTGACGTGGCTCCATCATTAGGAGCTAATCCAACTAACTAAACCACCTACAGCCACTGACAATAGGCCCCACCCCTGGTCAAACCCCAGTCAGCGCTGAGTTTGACCGGGATTAGTTCCTGTGTCACTGACGTGTGGACCCCGCACGTCAGGTTTGACCTGGACCTGGCCGTTGACTCGCTGACGTTATGCTGGCGTCAGGCTGACGCAGTTAAATCATTTTCTGGAATTATTTTAATTCTAAATATTCAGGAAATTCCAGAAAATGTTCAAAACTTCAAAAAATCATAGTAATTCAACCGTAACTCCAAATTAAATAATTTATATATGAAAAATTATCAGAAAAATTCAAGGAATCCATCTGTACCATTTTTATGCATGTTAGAACAACTTATAGCTTCTGTATAGCACAAATCAATTAAATGGCATTTGAATAATCACATATGGAGTTTGAATTTGAATCTTGTATTCAAACCAACTTCATTTAATCTGTTGCTAGTTGCATTAGCTCAAAACACATTCATATTGCCATGTCATAGCATGCATCATTTTGTGCATTGCATTGATTGTGTTCTTCTTTGTTGCCGGTATCTGTTCCCTCCCGGTAGACGATGTTCCGACGTTGTGATCGTTGACACTGATGAAGACTCAATGTTATCTTCAGAAGTGCCAGGCAAGCAAAACCCCCTTGTTCATTCCGATACAATCCCACTCTCTCGCTCCTGCTCTCTTTTACTGCATTAGGACAACAACGATTCATCTATTACTTGCTGCGGTAGCTGAACCCCTTTATCCTTTGCATGACCTGTCATTCCACAGTAAATAGATGAAACCCACTAGCATGGGTAGGAGTTGTTTGAGCCCTGTTGTGCCTACTCATTCTTGCTTGTTTGTCATGCCTGCTACTGCTTAGAGTTCAGTCAGGTCTGATTCATCGGGGATGAATCAGAGGCGTGTGAACATGTCCTACTGTGTGTGAGCTAAGTGTGTGAACACGTTTTGGTAAAGGTAGCGGTGAGAGGCCATGTAGGAGTACATGGTGGGTTGTCTCATTGCAGCCGTCCTCAGGAACTGAGTTCTGTGTTTGTGATCCATGATTCAGCTACTACCACGCATTGGGCCCGAAACCAATGGACCCTCTCGGCTTCTTGATCACCCTTGTCCTCTGTCCAGGAGTTGCAAGTAGTTTCTGGTGTTTGTAGTATGCTGGAGGCCGTGCGCAGCGCTGACCGTAGGGGTGGGCTTTGATGCGGTAGGCACGTGGCACGGTGTACCGGGCGCCCGTTTGGTGTCTCGGGAACCCTGTTCACATCGTTTGGGGCTGTGAGCGAAACTCCGGCCGGATCTCCTCATGGATGGAACCCGAATAGGCGATAAACCTGGACTAGAGACTTGAGTGTTTAGGTAGGCCGTGGCCGACACCCACGTTGGGCTTCCGCTTGAAGGTTGCCGAGTACATGTCGTGTAAACGGCGGTAAGTGATGAGAGCGTGTGTGAAGAAGTACACCCCTGCAGGGTTAACATCATCTATTCGAATAGCCGTGTCCGCGGAAAAAGGACTTCTGGGTTGCTTATATCAGTTCATAGACAAGTGAAAGTGGATACTCTAAAATACGCAAGATAAGCGTGAGTGCTATGGATGGCGTTCTCGTAGGGAGACGGGAGCGGTTCCATAGTGGTGTATTGGTTGGTGAATATGTGGACTCGTGTGCGCCACCTCAAAAGAGTTACTTGCAGTCGTAGTTCAGGTTAGCCACCGAGTCAAAGCTGGCTTGCTGCAGTTAAACCCCACCATCCCCTTGTTGAAAATGAAGCATATGTAGTTAGTTCTGATGTAAGTCTTGCTGGGTACATTTGTACTCATGTTTGCCTATTTTTATGTTTTTGCAGAGAGACTTCGGTCTCACTAATAGTTTCGCATGGACTTCGACGTTTAGCTTGTTACCTCAGCTACGATCTTGTGCCCCGGCAGGATCTGGTAGATAGTCAGGCTTCTCAGCCCTTTTCAGTTATAGATGCCTGTACCCAGACATGATAGCTTCCGCTTGTGCTTTGATTTGTATGCTTTGATTGTTGGGTCATGAGACCCATGTTTGTAATATCTCGCCCCTCGGAGCCTATTGAATAAATTACTTGAGTCATAGAGTCATGTTGTGATGCCATGTTGTATTTGCACATATCGAGCATATTGTGTGTATGTTATTGAAATGCTTGGTATGTGTGGGATCTGGCTATCTAGTTGTTTATCCTTAGTAGCCTCTCTTACCGGGAAATGTCTCCTAGTGTTTCCACCGAGCCATGGTAGCTTGCTACTGCTCCGGAACACTTAGGCTGGCCGGCATGTGTCCTTCTTCGTTCCTGTGTCTGTCCCTTCGGGGAAATGTCACGCGATGAATACCGGAGTCCTGTTAGCCTGCTACAGCCCGGTCCACCGGAGTCCTGCTAGCCCAGCGCTACAGCCTGGATTCACTCGCTGATGACCGACACGTTCGATGCTGGGTCATGGATGCCTGTCCCTGTAAGTTTGTGCCACTTTGGGTTTCCGACTAGCCATGTCAGCCCGGGCTCCTTATCATATAGATGCTAGCGACACTGTCATATACATGTGCCAAAAGGCGCAAACGGTCCCGGGTAAAGGTAGGGCGACACCCGTGGGAATACCGTGCGTGAGGCCGCAAAGTGATATGAGGTGTTACATGCTAGATCGATGTGGCATTGAGTCGGGGTCCTGACATGATGATAACCCATACGAAGGTCAAGCTTGGAGAAAACTTTAGCACCTTTGAGTTGCTCGAATAGCTCATTGATGTTGGGAAGTGGATACTTGTTCTTGATTGTCTTCTTGTTCAATGGATGGTAATCGACACACAGTCGGTCCGTGCCATCCTTCTTCTGGACAAAAAGAACTCCACAACCCCATGGAGATGAACTCGGTCTGATCAAACCCAGACGCTCTTGTTCATCGAGCTGTTTCTTCAATTCCTTCAGCTCTTTAGGTCCAAGCTTGTATGGACGCTTGCAAACGGGTTCAGTGCCAGGCTCAAGATCGATAACGAATTCGACTGGCCGGTGTGGAGGCATACCCGGAAGCTCTTCTGGAAAGACATCTTGGTACTCACAAACGACTGGAATCTGAGAGATAGCATCCAACTCGCCCTTCTCATTGAGAGAAAACAACCGAATGGTTTCATCATGAGCGGCATTGATGATAACATCCTCAGAAGAGTGTGTCAAATGAATTTCTCTGGAAGCACAATCAAGTTGAGCTTTGTGCTGAGAAAGCCAGTCCATCCCGAGAATTAGATCAATACCCGAGTCACCAGGAACAAATGGTTTAGATAGAAATTTATAGTCGCCCATCTTGATAGAGACATCATGAACTATCGAGTTGTCTCTCATTGACTTCCCCGGAGAAACAACACCCAAAGGTTTATCCAGGTAAGACCAAGTAAAATCATTCTTTGTGAAGAACGATCTTGACATGAAATAATGCGATGCACCAGTATCAAATAAGACTTTTGCAGGAATATCATTAACTGATAGATTACCCATAATCACATCATTAGATTCCTCCGCTTGCGCTGCATTCATCATGTTCACCTTTGCAGACTTTGGATTATGCTTGACCACTACATTGCTTGAAGATCTCACAGGAGGAGGAGGAGGAAGGCGCCTTTGGTTGAAGCACTTGTTCGCGTAGTGACCTATCTTCTGGCACTTGTTGCAAGTCACCTCTGAGAGAGGACGATGGTAAGGAGCATTTGACCTTGGAGCTTGAGAATTTGACTTGTTTTGATAGCCTGGGTTGGGTGGGTGGGAAGATCCACGACCACCTGAGTTCTTCTGCTGGTAAGGCTGGCGAAATGGAGGAGGAGGAAGGTAGAACTTCTGCTGCTTAGCTGCCACTTGAGAGGAAGAAGAAGACTGAACTGCATCCCTGATTCTCTTCTTAGAAGCCTCACACTTGAGCTGAGCACCTTCTTGATTGAGGGCCATGTTGTAGAATTGATCGAACTGAGTAGGCTCAACAAGAACGAGAGCTAACTGCAGATCCTCTCTAAGGCCACCTCTGAATTGATAGATCATACTCTTCTCATCAGGAACGTCTTGTTTAGCGAAGCGAGCAAGTTTCTGAAACTGCTTGTTGTATTCGTACACAGACATGTTGCCTTGCTTGAGATTGCGGAACTCCTCACGCTTGCTCTCAACAACACTGGTAGGAATGTGGTGAGCTTTAAAGTCTCGACAGAAATAAGTCCAAGTAATCACTCGACCTCCTCTGGATTCCTTGTATTGCTGGAACCAATCAGCTGCTTGGTCCTTGAGCTGAAAAGAAGCGAACTTGACATAGTCCTCAGGCCTGACATTGCTACATTCAAAATGCTTGTTGATATCCACGAGCCAATCGTCGGCATCTGTGGCCTCAGCACAGTAGCTGAAAGACTTCGGCTGGTTTGCAAGGAATTGGTTGAGGGTAGGAAACTGAGGCTGATGATTGAACTGCCCTTGACCTTGATTCACTTGGTTGCCTTGGCCTTGGTTGCGCTCTTGCATTGGCTGAATCAACAACTGAGAGTTGGCGTTTGTGGTTGCCATCAAAGCTTGCCATGCCTCCGGAGGCGGAGGTGGAGGTGGAGGGTTGGCCTGACTCCCATCATTGCGTTCCGGATTCTGACGCATTGGCGGAGCCATCCTGAAGAGGGTGACATCCGTTAGCATCTTGATAGACAGATAGACAAGTTGAATCAACGGATAGAAATTGCAACATATAGTCTTCACAATAAACATTCGAACAAGGATGAACGAATGAGTTCCAAACTAAACATCACGTCCATTAAGGTGAGAAGCCACTTGATAAGATATTGATGAAAGAAAATAAAAAAGAACAAGGTACGAATGGAACAAATAAGTGGTAAGGATTACCCAATCACAAACCAAATATCTGCGGGAAGAAATGCTAGAGCTACTTGAATCCCACCTATAAACTCCCGAAACTTTCTGGTTATGCAATCAGGTGTTGGGGATACAGGGGAAGCAATATATCTCACCCAAACTAACAATCCCTACATCCAGCTGTATCCATCCGTCAACACATAACCAAGAAACCTTCGAAAATCGTGTACCTCAACCTTCGAAAAGCATCCGTTATACGAGTTATGGCAATACTCCCGAACTCCCCAGTACTGGGTGACGTCGAGGTTATCTCACCAACAACTGCATAAAAGAGATTTTCAATGTCGGCAAAACTCAGGTATTCCAGAACTGCAACGATAAAATTGTGACGACAACACCTCGGAGCTCAACTCCTCGGGACACTGCCACAATCCCTAAATGTCAGGAGGCACCAAGAACAATGTTCTCGTCACAAAACCATCGGAACAATTCCAAGATACCCGCGTGATCCTAAATTTTTTTTAGTGAAATCTGAGAAGAGGAGAGTCAAAACTTCTACGTCAGGAGCCCTCACCAGAGCAACGAAGGGACTGAGGAGTAAAAAGAATCCTACTCTCCGATATATATAATCCTAAGACTCAAAACATTTTTTTGTTCTAGACTCAACAACGCCAACAATCAATCAAGCAGGGGGCTCCTAAGTCGGGGATGGCTCTGATTACCAACTTGCAACACCCATGATGCGGCTATATCTCCCACGTGTCGAAGCATGACTTAGAGGCATAACCGCATGGTGGTCTTGTCGCAAGAAGGGTCATCTTCACACAATCCCATGTAATGAACAAGAATGGGATAAAGAGAGTTGGCTTACAATCGCCACTTCACACAATACATAAATAAGTTCATACATCATCCAAAATACACTCATAGACCGGCTACGGTCAATCCAAATGAAAAGAAGACAACCCCAAATGCTAGATCCCCGATCGTCCCAACTGGGCTCCATTACTGATCAGTTGGAAACGAAACATAGTAATGACCAAGGTCCTCATCAAACTCCCACTTAAGCTCAGTTGCGCCACTTGCGCTGGTATCCTCGGTACCTGCATCTGTTTTGGTAGAATCTGTGAGCCACGGGGACTCAGCAATCTCACACCCGCGAGATCAAGACTATTTAAGCTTGTAGGTAGGAAAGGGGTAATATGGTGGAGCTGCAGCAAGCACTAAGCATATATGGTGGCTAACATACGCAAGTGAGAGCGAGAAGAGAAGCAACGCATCGGTCGAGAAGCTAGAAGTGATCAAGAAGTGATCCTGAAACTACTTACGTACATACATAACCCAAACCGTGTTCACTTCCGGGACTCCGCCGAGAAGAGACCATCACGGCTACACACGCGGTTGATGCATTTTAATGAAGTCAAGTGTCAAGTTCTCTACAACCGGACATTAACAAATTCCCATCTGCCTCATAACCGCGGGCACGACTTTTAAAAGATAAAACCCTGCGGGGGTGTCCCAACTTAGCCCATCACAAGCTCTCACGGTCAACGAAGGATATATCTTCTCCTGGGAAGACCCAGTCAGTCTAGGAATCCCGGTTTGCAAGACATTTCGACAATGGTAAAACAAGACCAGCAAGACCACCCGACTATGCCGACAAATCCTGATAGGAGCTGCACATATCTCGTTCTCAGGGCACACCGGATAAGCGAAGCATACAGGTACCAATGTAACCCAAGTTGCCAAGGGACGGTCCCGCACGATGCTCTAGTTTGGACCAACACTCGGAGGAGCACTGGCCTGGGGGGTAAATATAGATGACCCTCGGGCTCGCGAAAACCCAAGGGAAAAAGGCATAGGTGGCAAATGGTAAAACCAAGGTTGGGCCTTGCTAGAGGAGTTTTATTCAAAG
The DNA here is from genome assembly GCF_002162155.2 of Triticum dicoccoides. Classification (NCBI taxonomy): domain Eukaryota; kingdom Viridiplantae; phylum Streptophyta; class Magnoliopsida; order Poales; family Poaceae; genus Triticum; species Triticum dicoccoides. The sequence goes on along the minus strand of NC_041385.1, from coordinate 381,593,131 downwards.
CGAACTATCAAGGGGATCCCATAAATCACCCAACCGCGTAAGGAATGCAAAATCAAGGAACATAACACCGGTATGGCGGAAACTAGGGCGGCAAGAGTGGAACAAAACACCAGGCATAAGGCCGAGCCTTCCACCCTTTACCAAATATATAGGTGCATTAATTAAAACAAGAGATATTGTGATATCCCATAATATCCATGTTCCAACAAGGAACAAACTTCATCTTCACCTGCAACTAGTAACGCTATAAGAGGGGCTGAGAAAAAGCGGTGACATAGCCAAACAACGGTTTGCTAGGATAGGATGGTTAGAGGCTTGACATGGCAAAATGGGAGGCATGATTAACAAGTGGTAGGTAGAACTAACATAACGATAGAGCGAGAAACTAGCAAAGCAAAGATAGAAGTGATATCGAGGGTATGGTCATCTTGCCTGCAAGGTTCTCAGAGTTGTCGAAAGCTTGATCCTCGTTAGCGTACTCAACAGGTTCCTCGTGCACGTACTCGTCTCCCGGCTCTACCCAAAGCAAGAACACAAGCAATGGAACCACAATAAATCACGGTGCAATGCACAAGCAACATGATGCAAAACATGGCATGATATGCGAGATGTGATATGCAATGTGTATGCATGCTCCGGAAGGGAAATGATGAACAAGGCATCAACTTGGAAAACCAACTATGCCGCTGGAAAGATGAGATGATTTCGGTTGAAATCAATATAAAGATCACCGGAATCGGATGCACGGTTTGCAAATGGCAAGCAAAACAAGAATGACACCATTCTGCGATTAACAGCATGATAACACTTAGATTACATCAAGAAACTATGATACAGCACTCCAACATAGTAACGAAACAAATGGCAGTGATGTACAAGGGATGCTTGACAAAATATGAACACTGATCTATGGCTAATTCACACATTAACAGGTTCAAACAAGCATGGCAAAAATGCAAAAGACATCAGCTTCACAGGCTTAGTGCAAATACTGGACATGGCATAAACAACATCAGGAAGCAATGTTTAGAGCAAGCAAACATCATGCTACGGGAACATATCATAGAAACTTAAGGCATGGCATGATAATACTAAATGCATAGAGCAAATGTCCCTTACTGACCATGATCCAAAAAGGATCAGAAGATATGATGGCACCCATATAAACATAACAATTTTCGTTAACAGATTCAGGAAAGAGAGCATGGCATTAACAGCATTATGAAGGCATCTTTGCGAGCTTGATTCACTCACCACAAGTAATTGCATGACAAGATAAGCATAGCACCAGAAATAATACATGTTTATGAAACTAAACATGGCAAGAACAAGTTCATAGCATGCAAGGATCAACTACAACAACCTAGGCAAAATTGAATAACATGTAAACAATCTGCCAGGTAACATTTTATTGCAAACGTAGTGCAAGAAAATGACATGCTAGACTACTCCATAATTGCAAACAGGGGCATGGATGGATAGACCATAACCATATGTTCAAAACATCCTTACTTAAGTATCTCAAAATATGCATGGATCTCTCTGTAGCATCAAGTTTACATGGCATAAAAATAACAGCAGAATAGGGACTGAAATCAGCAACATCACGAAGCCTAGTTTGCATGATTGTGCTAGTCACCACATTGCTCACAAAAATACATGGCAAGCACCTCTGTAAAGATGGCATGGCATAGTACAAAACAAAAGTAGAGCTCATGCCCATAAGATGCACACAATAAATGTAGCAAAAATGACAAATACAAACAATCTGTTAAGAATCAGAAACTAACGTTATATAGCACTCTTCCATCAGAGATTCAGGCATCAAGATGAACTCAAATTAACATGGCGTAATGGAACAAAATGAAGAGCACATTGCAATAAACATTTTAATATATCATGCGCATGAAACGGAGCTAATGATGCAGAGTTATGATGCGATGAACAGGGATAAATAATGTGACAGAAAAAATGACTTGGAGGATTTCGGGGTCAACCTAGGTTTGAACCGATCTGGATCTGGATGCGTGGAAGCCGAGGCGGGCGGCGGCTCGCCGGAGCTGGAGAGGAGGAGGCCGGAGGAGGACGGGGACAGCCGGATCCGGGCGGCGCCTGCCGGATCCGGGGCGGCACAGGCGCCGGACCTGCGGGCGGAGGCAGCGGCCGGCGAGCTCCCGTGGCCGGGCGGACTGCGGGGCCACGCCGGCGGCGGAGAGGCGGTGACATCCGGGGGTGAGGCGGAAGCCGGCGGCGGGGAGGCGGCAACCCGCGGTGGCGCGAGCGCGCGGGGAGGCGGCGACGGCTGGGCCCGCGGGGGCCGGGAGCGGGCCGAGCGGGCCGGCGGCGGCGGGACGCGGTGGCGTGCCACGTGTCGCGGCTTGAGTGGCTGGGGCGCGGCGGCGGACGTGTCCGGCTCCGCCCGGACGTGTCCGGCGGCGGAGAGGGAGCGTGGTAGGGTTTCGGGATCCGGAAATTTTGGAGGGGTACACATATTTATAGGTAGAGGGAGCTAGGAGACTCCAAATGGAGTGTAGTTTTTTCCCACACAGTCGTGATCCGACGACGGAGAGCATGGAAGTGACTTAGATGGGTTTTTGGGCTGTTTTGGAGGGTTGTTGGGCTGCAACCCAAAAGAGGCCTTTGCAGATACCCGGTTAACCGTTGGAGTATCAAAAGACCTCCAAATGGCACGAAACTTGACAGGCGGTCTACCGGTGCTATACCAAGGCCACTTGGCAAGCCTCGGTCCATTCCGAGAACGCTTAACACCCACTCACGGAGAGACACAAGAGGGGTGCACCGGTGCATGTGGGAGTGTCGGATTGCAAAACGGACAACAGGGAAAATGCTCGGATGCATGAGACGAACACGTATGCAAATGAGATGCACATGATGACATGATATGAAATGCATGACATGAACAAAATGCAAAACGAAAGACAAAACCCAACCACAGAGGGAATATCATAACACATAGCCGAAAATGGCAAGAGTTGGAGTTACAAATGTGGAAAGTTACATCTGGGGTGTTACACAATGTATGTACTACAACACTTCTCTAGTACTATCGCTCCTCTCTCTCTTTTATTAACTCACCCGACTTGCGGGGCTGGGGAGTGAGCATGTGGTCAGTTCTCAATTGTGGTCCCACATGTGTGTGCAAACGCAATATGACGCGTGTTCCATTCGGACAGCGGCGTGCCAGACCGACCCACCGTCTGGGGTGCGATGCGACAGGCGTGTTATATACTCCGTACGTGTGTACCTCCGTTTTATTGAGACTTTCCTCCATGGAGCAATCCATGGATACAAAATTAGTATACTATACTATTTAAAGGTCGAGGGCAGGGCTTTTCCTGCGCGGTAGGCGGGGAAGTTCCGCCTAGTCGGTTCGACAGAGAAACGAGAAGATGAAGGAGTAGGCTGCTGCAAACGTAGGGTTGTGTGATTTGTAAGTGAGTTACTGCTCGAGAGGTGGGGCCCCGTCGTTTGACTTGCCATTATCATTTTAACTGCGGCGCTATGACCGGCACGAGTCTCCCGATTCCTGAACATCTCCATACAGATGCATCTCCCAATGCTCCACCATGTAGAGGCTGGCTCTTGCATGAGAGCCCACTCCTCCACTTTTTCCTTGCCTCTTTCCTCCACATATCCAAAAATGTCATGTAAAGCGGGCTTATAGCCCACTATTGTACTTACTTTCTCCTACAGGTGCTAAGCTTGCCACATAGGCATAAAGTCTGATGTGGCAAGTTAATTAAGAAGAGAGAGACTAGTTTGGTGACCCAAGGAAGAAATGGTGCTAAGCGCGTGTACCTACATGAAAAGACAATTTTGAGTCTATAGCTAATTAAATGAAGCAAACTTAGCAACAAAAAACTAAGCACCTGTGCATTGGGGACTTGATTGCTAAGCCATTTAATACCCTTAGCACCTCATCTAAGCACCATTTCATTGAAAGAGGTCACTCCTTGGCAAATGCAATAAATACTACGAAGAAAGAGATAGAGAGAAGTAAAAAAATACTCTTATAGCCAACCCTATAGCTAACCTTGTTGTAGTATGAGTGACTAGTGATGACTATGTATGACATGCCAACATCAGATTGCCTAGCGCACCGTGTTAAATCTCCAAGGGCACGACCGCGCGAGCGAGGCAACGATCATGGTAGGCGCGACCATCATACGGGCTGCCGGCATCCCTTGGATCTGAGATCGAACGATCACATGCTAAGTTGCTGCAAATTTGCAGAATAACCCTCCAGGATAGGATATTCACCCATAGGTCTAGAATCACGCCATGCAACCGTTCAATCTCAGATCCAAGGGCTCTTGAAAGCCCATATCATGGGAGAATGGAAAGCTTCGTATCACCTGTAATTTACTTGACGCTTGACATGACATCGAAGGCCATTTAATTGGGCGTAGAGTAGACATGACATCTAATTGGGCCCCCATAGCACTGTGCATGAATCCATTTATCCACCAGGAAAGCCACTACCCTACCGTTCGCACGCCCCACTCAGCATTTTTAAAATCAAAAAACCGCTGGCAGTTTCCTCCTACTCGTCCCCGGACGTCCTTTCACATTACGGCAGTTCGCTCCTAGTCGCCCCGTCCTTTCACATTACGGTAGTTCCACTAATCCTAACCCTCCTCCCAAATCCATGGCATCCCAAATCTCTGTGATCGGCGGTGAGTACGAGGTTAGAACCATCACCAGTGATGAGTTCGACGTCATCTACCCCGTTCTTCCGTGATGGTGAAAGGATGCCTTGCTCGCTTCAGACGCATGTTCAAAGACTCAAATGATGAGTGGGTCGCTGGGCTAGATGTTGAGTACACCACAGTCCTGGGACAAGAGAAGGATCTAAAGGAGGAAGAGAAGAAGAAGCCCGCCGTGATCCAGGTTTGCATGCATGACTTATGCTTGGTCTACCACATATGCCATGCCGATGTTGAGTGCGAGGAATTTAAGAACTTCCTCAAGGGCGGCCTAGTCAAATTCATTATTGTAGACTTTACGAACGACAAAAGAGTCCTGGGTCGGATAGGCCTCGTTGTAGGCAACCGCTTCGACCTCCAGAAGAATCGGCTGCTACCCTCCCATGGTCAGCCTTCAGTGCTGACCCTGGAAGGAGCCATGGTTCATCCTTTGTACGGTAAACTAGAGAAACCTCCGCACATGTTTCATCGTCATGCATGGCAGTGGAATGTACTAGATATAAACCACATCATGTATGCTGCAATGGATGGCTACCTTTGTTTTAGTATCTACAAGGGTTGGATGAAGAGAAAGAGCCAAGTGTGCGGTACAAGCAAAGAAGTATCGGCCAAGAGGAAGAGGGACAAGGACGAAGTTGAGGACGTGGACAAGGACTCTGAGTAAGGTGGCAGTGTTGGTGCCCATGGTGGTTCTGATGCAGTGTTTATCAGATTAGTTGCTTAGTTTAGTTTCAGCTGTGCTTAGTTTAATTTGAGGGGTGTGTTACGCTAAGCCCCTAGCAGAACTATGTTATGTTTCTTCTCGTTATTTTCTTACATTTCATATTTTAGTTGGTATAGTACTACCACTCATTTCTTCACATTATATACGTACAATATATATGGCTAACATCGTATAGCCAACAGTTTAGTTGTCAAAGAATTTCAGGGTGCTTAGTTTTGTCAAAGAATTTCAGGGTGCTTAGTTTTATTTGAGGGGTGTGTTGTGTTGGGCACCATTATTGTGACTCAAATCTCTTCTGCCATGTTATAATGATATAAATACCGATGGACCAACATGCCAGCTCTCCCTCTATCTCACTATAGTAAAATGAAGTGTGGGGCCTACTTGATCCCAACAGCGTTCTTATTTTCCTGTAAAATTATACGCTTGGTTACTCCTAACAAGCGGGGCCACACTTATCATTGTGAGAATCAGCTTATTTTTGTCATGTAACATGGTCAACGGGTTTGACGTGAAAATAACAATGTCTAATGACATTTTGAGCAAACATCTAATTTAACGATGGCATTTTTTAGATATCTAATTGCATTTTTTAGCAGGCATCTCACGGATCGACGGAATTTTTGAGTAGTTGTAACTTCTAATGGCAAAACTGAGTAGTGATACACAACTAGTGGCAGAAATAATAAGAACCCAAGAATTAAATAGGTATGCTAATTTCTTTATTTCTTTAATAGTACTATATGCATAATTTGGCGACGAGCGCTCTCTATATGTACCACCTTTTTTATTTATTTTTGTCTTGTTAGTTTTGCTCCATGGCGCAATCCATCGATACTACTACTGTACAAAAGTATACATTTTTTAAAAGGCTAGAGGGCAGGGCAGTCTAGCTTGGTCGTTTTCATGAGAGGCGAGGGCCTTTGTGATTTGACGGCTCATTACTGCTGGAAGGCGGGGCCTTGTGATTTGACTGCTCGTAGAAATGTGCCGACAACCTGAGGAGGAGCAAAGAACCGTGTGGTATACTCAAGTTTTCCACTAGATTAGTACTACAGCGGAGGAGCACGAAACACGGCAGCCCAGTGCCATATGGCGGTAAAAATGATCTAATTTGCTAGTCATCTCATTCTTAGCATTGTTCTATTCATGCCTTGCAGAGAACGTGACACGTGCGGTGAAACAACCGGAGCAAAAGAAGAAACACAGGAGCAAAAGAAGAAGGAAGATTATCACCCTAAATGATCTAATTCGCCACGGAGTCATAACTGCTTCTTCATAGCCTCCACGACCTCCATCTCCTTGCGCGTCTCCTCCGCCATCTTCTTCATTCTGTCCATGACGTGGGATTTCTTGATGCGAGCCTTCATCATCTGTTCCACGGCCGCATTACGTACCATGACAGCAGTCGGGTGCTCGATACGGAGCTTCGCCAACTCCTCCTTATGTTCCATGACGAGGGCCTGCAGCATCTTCATCGGGGAACTACTACTCTCATGGAGCTTCTTCCAGTTGGCGTTCTTCTCCTTCGGCAGGTCGAGATCGTGGCACAGCTTCGCCTTGTCCTCCTGAAGTTGCAGGATTTCGTCGGTTGCCTTCTTCTCCGAGACAATGCTCTTCTTCAGTAGCATCACCAAGCCGGTGGTCAACTCCCCCAGCTTATTGAGCTCAGTGGGCATGTCATCGAGGCTCTCCTTCAGCAGCTCCACCAAGCCGTGGATGAACTCCTTCTTCTTATTGATGTGCTTATTGAGCTGATCGGGCATGTCGTCGAGGGATAACGACTCCAGTGCCGCTAGCTCGGCATGTTTGCCTCCGCGGGTAGGGCACTCCTAGGAACCATTGCCTGCCCGTGAGAGATCTTTCGAGGTCTCTACGTGGCGGCGAGCCCTCTTTGTTTTCCGCAGCCTTGGTTGCCACTCCCTTGTTACGAGTAGTTCTCGACCTAGAGCTCTGCGCACCGGCCATGGCAAGGACGGACGAAAAATGAGCACTTATGAGGAGGAAAGGTGGAGTAATTTTCGGTTAGGTAGTTCCCCTTTTCATAACCTAAGTACTAGCACTAGTACTAATACATGCATAGTGGGAACACGTTCAGGTTTGGTACGTACTAGTAGGTGTGAGCAGGCTTGCACTTAATTCTAGCACTAGTACTTTCGAATGTGATGGGAACAAGGTAAAGATTAATTGATGGTGTTTGTTTCGAGGCCCGAAATGGCTCCCGATGAGTTTAGTGGAACATAAATTTCAAGTAGACTACACAGCACAAATGCATAAATATTATGTTACTGTTAAAAATTGGCACAAAATATGAAGGAGACCAATGGAAGTACTACTAGCAACCCATGATTTAACTACTCGCATGCGCGCAGTGGAGTAGTAATGTCTTTCTTCCGCCCTCACATACACTCAATTTGCATGCGCTGTATTAATTGACCATCAATGAAGTGAAGGACTTTACACGCGTCAAATTATCACATGTGGTGGATCTTGGTACAAAATTGCATCCGCCCGTGTACCCGCGTGTGCGTGCGAGGTGAAAGTGCGTTATATCGACTAGAGGGGGGGTGAATAGGCGATTTTTATGAATTGTTCACTGAGGAATTTGCTGGTGAGGAAATTCCTTAGCGAAGAACTACTTGCAGCGGAATAAGTACTCAAAAGTAAACATAACAGAATAAAAGCATAGTCATCATGATGAAATGAAGACAAGCACAGAGTACAGAAAGCGTAAACACAGGATAACACAGGATGAAGACGGACAGACTGAAGAAATTGAACTGAGGAAATTGATAAAGTCTTCAGTTAAAGTCTTCAAACAGATATGAACAATCACACAACAAGTGAAATGAGGAAATGAAAGAGTTGAGGAAATAGAACTAGTAAGCTTGGTGAAGACAATGATTTGGTAGACTAGTTCCAACTGTTGTCTCAATTGTACGTCTGGTTGGAGCGGCTGGGTATTCAAACCTGAGGACACACAGTCCTCACCGTATTCTCCTTGAGCTAAGGTCACACAGACCTCGCCCAATCACTCGTGGTAAGTCTTCAGGTGACTTCCAAACCTTCACAGACTCGATCACTCGGTGATCCACAGTTCCTCTTGGATGCTCTAGACCATGACGCCTAACCGTCTAGAAGAAGCACAGTCTTTAAAGGTAAAAAGCATGGGATCCATGCAGAATCAATCTCTTCAGTGATGCTCAATAACTTTGGGTTTGTAGGTGTAGTGGGTTGGGTTTTCCTCACTTGTAGATTTTCTCTCAAAGTCCTCGGAGGATGGGATGCTCTCAAATGACAAGTATCAGTTTCGCTCGGAGCAGCCAACTAGCTAGTGGTTGTAGGGGGCGGCTATTTATAGCCTAGGGAGCAGCCCGACATGATAAGACATAAATGCCCTTCAATGATATGACCGTTAGGTGGGTAGATATTTTTGGACAGCTGGCGCATAGCACAACAACGGTCAGAAATTTGACTCTCAAATTCCTCAGGGCTATCATGTTCCTCACTGTGTAGGTAATCCGCACTAGCGAATTCCTAACTCCTCAGTCAGAACAAATTCCTCAGCAACCAGAAGAACTTCGTCTCTGTTACTGAAGAAATTGAATGAACTGTATGAGATTTCCAATGGCTTCACTCGAAGGGATTGGTAGGTGTAGGATTTTGAGTTGAGCATCACATGGACATTTTTCCTTAGTATTTCCTCGACCCCCTTTAACAGTATGGTGTTTCCTATGACTCAAGAAAGAGAAAATGAAACTACGAAAACAAAAGTCCTCATGCTTCATGTTCCTCGAACGATTGCCAAGTCTTCAAGGTCACAACAATTTCTTCACTTTCAAAGTCTTCAGAAATTCTTCAGAAATCCAAAGTCTTCAGTTGAAGAACTTCATTTTTAGGGGTCGACTTTCTCTGTAAATATCAAACTCCTCATGGACTTATAGACTTGTGTAAACTCACAAACGCATCAGTCCCTTAACCTATAAGTCTTCAATACACCAAAATTACTAAGGGGCACTAGATGCACTTACATGAGGGATGAGTGCGTGTGTGGCATGCGTGCACATCTTCGCTTCGTGCATGTACCGCCAGTGTGGCTCAGGGAGGACGAGTACATTCTTCTGGAACCAGCAGCACGTCACTGTGATCAATCCACACAAGGAGGTCGCAACAACACCTCCACATGTGCCACCTGGCTTCATGAACTGTAAGAGAGACACTTTGTAGCGTGCCATTGGAATTCTAATTTACGTGTTTTGCACATACTCGAAGTACTAGTAAGGTACACATGCATTGCACGCATCAGATTTTGCAACCAAATTATGAATAAATACCACACTATAGCATGTAATCTATGAGTCATATATGCCTGATGTAGACCTTCGTGTAATTCTTCTAGTTCATCTCATTCAAAATCAATTAGTTTTTATAAAAAAACCTAGGGCATCTTTGATTCGTAGGATTTCCAAAATGCAGGACTAGGAAAAACATGGGATTAGAGTGGAATGTCGTCTTGAATCCTACAGGATTGTACGAGTGTTTGATTGTGCATAGCAAAAATGCAAAATTCTTTCAAAGAGGTTTGAGTGGATGGGATGTTTCCTATGAAATCTAGTGCAAATGAATTATATGGAAAAAATCCTATGATTTACAATAATACGAATCAAACAACCAAGATAGGAAAAATTCCTAAGGATTAGAATCCTCCAAAATTCCTTTGAGAATCCTTTGAATCAAAGAAGCCCTTAATCTATTTTATGATTGTTGGAATTGTGCGTTGTAAAGCATAAAGTAAAAACAAATAATTGCAATTCAACTAGAAAAAAAGTTTGGGCAGTTATGATACGGAAGATTCTAGAACAAAGGAGAACCACTGTCGTTTTGAGATTTGTGCATTATGCTTAAGTTCAACCATGGAGTCTGCTAGATTGTACATGTGGCAACATTCGGTTGGGGGCTAGAAGATAGTGCGAGGGGCCGAGTGGAGGGATACTATGAAGGACTGCACAAGTGCGAGATCGATATTTAGAGAGAGGGGGCGAGAACGTGCGCTGTTGCGGGCAGTGGCGGAGCCATGAAAAATGTCCCATGAGCTAGGGGGCCAAGCATTGCTACTCCTTTACAAGGAGGGCAAATTCATCAACTTAAACCATTTTTACCAGCAATTGTCCAATGATCACATTCATATTAGCCTTGATATATAGTGATGTTAGGGGGGGCAAGGCCCTTGCTGCCCTCTGTCTTCGCCATTGTGCGCGCATATGAGAGATGAAGCGGAAGGCATGGATGATGAGAGGGGGGCGTTGGATATATAATTAATGTGGGTGTATTAGCTATATATGTAATTCTATATAGAGAGGTATAGATTGATCGATGTGGACGTGGGAAAGAGGGTGAGACCTCACTAGATATATAGATTGATTGGTCTATGTGGAAAACTATGAAAGGTCTAGCTATACACACACACACACACATAGAGGAACATCGATCGTTGTGCATGCACGTGAGAGATAAAGAATGCCCGATATGATGGAGAGGGGGATGTGTGTGTGTGTGCCTTCATGGGAGACCGACCTGAAGAAAAAGATTGCACGTGTGCGATGGATAATGCCGACTGGTAGTGTGTGTGCATGCATGCACGAGAGAAAGTTAGTGGTACAATTATAAAGAGAAGACGACTGTGTGGGTGTAAAAGACTAGGTGAGGTCATAATCAATGTAAAGTTGAATTCAAATATTTGAATAAGAGATCATGATGTTTGAAACCCATGCATGCATGAATATAATGGAGATCTGCGCAATGTGGTTTGGAAACGAGCATGTTGTAATGTACATTGAACAAGGTCGGACTGATTTGAATTTGAGATATCGATGGCAGACATCGTTTGGCCACATTGCATCCGTGCATGGACACATTATTCTAATTGGAGATGATGGGTGGCTTTCGCATCACATATCTATATATATATATATATATATATATATATATATATATATATATATATATATATATATATTTATATATTATATTTTATATTTTTATATAGTGTGCGGATAACTTTAACTTTCAAAGATGGTCGTTGGATGAGGCCAATCCGATGGTGCAGAGATGGCAAATTTGAGCACTACTGGCTGTTGGATATCATCTAGATTCCACCAGATTTTGCCACATGTACAATCTAGAAGACTCCATGGTTGAACTTAAGCATAATGCACAAACCTCAAAACACAAGCACTTCTTCTTTGTTATAGAATCTTCCATATCAGAATTGCCCAAATGTTTTTCAACATGATTTGCCATTATTTGTTTTTACTTTATGCCTTACAACGCACAATTCCATGAATCTTAAAATAGGTTAGCTTTCTTATAAAAACTAGATGATTTTGAATGAAATGAACTATAAGAATTAAACGAACATCTATATCATGCATATATGACTCAAAGCTTACATGCTATAATGTGGTATTTATTCTTAATTTTGTTGCCAAATCTCATGCGTGCAATGCATGTGTACCTTACTAGTGTAAATGGTGTTTGTGTGTGTGTTGTGCGTGTTAAACACATTGTACGTAGTATATCATACATGGTTTAGATTCCGAACATCCAGCTAGAGCATACATGTACTATGATTTGAATTCAACACAAAATGGATACATATATTTGAATTTGAGATCATATGTACATGTAGTTCATATTTTTATAGGAATTTACTTCTCCTATATTCATGTCATGTGTTGTGAAGATAATATTTAGATGGTTGTATAACTAACCCGAGTACAATCCCATTCAAACAGGGAAAATGTACTCAAATTTAGTCCATATGCTAGACAACACACATTGTTTTTTTATTGTTGAGGGAAGTGCAAATTGTTTTGGTATTGTACATGTTATGTTTGTTGTCCTGATTTTTTTATTTTATTTTTTGTATTTGAATGCATTTCTAGTAATATAGTAAAACAGGACATGGATCTCTCTAGTGATGAGGTGCGAATTGTCTTTTTTTGGTACATGTTAAGCTTGTTCTCCCGAAATTTCAAGCCGTGCCTTGTTATGCTGAAATTTCAAGCTAGCATCTCTGTCTATCATGCTGCGAAACTCCCGCCTCTTCAACCCACGCCTTGTTACCCAAAATATTTAAGATATATCTTCGTCTCGTTGTGCTCCGACAACTCCCTCCATCTCAAGTTGTGCCTTGCTATTCCAAAATAACAACGCGCGCGAAAACTCCCACCTCCTGTGAAATCCCGACTCGCGAAATGCCCGTGATACCCTTGAACTGAAAGAACCGCCTCAAATTGGTGGGGGTACTTTCGTAACTTACCCCACATTTCAGACAAGCGCGTCCCTAAGCCATGGTTCCCCACTGAGGGAGTCCTAGATTAGGGGGTATCCGGACAGCCGGACTATATACTTTGACCGGACTGTTGGACCATGAAGATACAAGACTCAAGACTTCGCCCCGTGTCCGGATGGGACTCTCCTTTGCGTGGAAGACAAGCTTGGCGATCCGGATATTATATTTCCTTCTTTGTAACCGACTCTATGTAAATCCTAGCCCCTCCGGTGTCTATATAAACATCATAGGCTAGCTTCTAGGGTTTAGCCTCTACGATCTCGTGGTAGATCAACTCTTGTAATACTCATATCATCAAGATCAATCAAGCAGGAAGTAGGGCTTTACCTCCATCGAGAGGGCCCGAACCTGGGTAGAACATCGTGTCCCTTGCCTCCTGTTACCATTAGCCTTAGACGCACAGATCGGGACCCCCTACCCGAGATTCGCCGGTTTTGACACTGACATTGGTGCTTTCATTGTGAGTTCCTCTATGTCGTCCCTGCAAGGCTCGATGGCTCCTAAGGTGACGAAGAAATTCGTTACCCACCCACCACCCACATCATAGCCACTGTCGACGACGTAACAGATATGCTCGACTTCGACTCTGATGACACCGACGGTATGGACGTCGGCGCAGAAGACGATTCAGAAGCACCACCCATGGGGCGCTGGACTGCTATCTCATCATATGATATATACATGGTGGACACGCCTAAGGAGGACGATGGCGATAAAATGGAGGACAAAACCCCTGGACAAAAGCCAAAACGATGGTGCAGACGCCGCTCTAAGTCCAGCCACAGTAAAAACAGCGATAACAACGCTTGAAGGATTGACACCCCAGACAACTCCAAAGGTAACAACGATCATATGGACCCAGCGATGGAGCAGGATGAGCCAGGTCACGCAGAACACAGCCCGGAGCAGATGCCTGATCACAGTGATCCCGAGGGCTGAACCCATCAACCCGCCCCAGGAGAGGAGCAAAGCCTGGACGACGACGCATTCATCATCCCGAAAACACATTTGGAACGAGATAACCTCCATAGAAAGCTCATGGCCATTGCGAGAAGTCTAAAGAAGCAGAAGCAAAGGCTTAAGGCCGCCCAGGAAACGCTCAATTGCAGATGGAATACAGTGCTAGACACGGAAGAAAAATACGGCGACGATCGCCGCACAAAGAGCTATCCGAAGCGCAAGCTGCTGCTAGAATTCAACGATGAGGCCGTTCCACCGAAGAACAATATGGCCAGTAGGCCGGATAAACCACTTCATAACCAAAACAAAACAGCCACTAACGCCGCACATGATATATGCGAGCTACTGGACAGAAGGGCCGGCGCGACCAGGTCCATCTACGGATCTAGAGGACACGCTTCGGCGAAGGATTATGGTCACCAAAACGATCATACTGATCGAGTACCAGTTCGGAATCAACACAGAACACAACAACAGTCAACAACATGCCACAACATGTCCAGATACAGAGGAGCTGCTCACCCTCTGCGCTTCATCGAAGAGGTACTAGACCACGAATTTCCACAAGGTTTCAAACCCGCGAACATAGAGGCATATGATGGAACGACAGACCCCGGGGTCTGGATTGAGGATTTTATCCTGCATATCCACAAGGCTCGTGGGGACGACCTCCACGCCATCAAATACCTTCCCCTCAAGTTGAAGGGACCAGCTCGGCATTGGTTCAAAAGCCTCCCCGAAAATTCAATCGGAAGTTGGGAGGAACTCGAGGATGCCTTCAGGGCCAATTTTCAAGGGACCTATGTCCGACCTCCAGAGGCGGACGATTTAAGTCACATAATTCAACAGCCGAGAGAGCCCGCCCGCAAGCTTTGGAACAGATTCCTCACTAAGAAGAATCAAATTGTCGATTGTCAGGATGCCGAAGCCCTAGCGGCCTTCAAGCACAACATCCGGGACGAGTGGCTCGCTAGACACCTCGGCCAAGAAAAGCCGAGGACAATGGCAGCCTTAACAAGCCTTATGACCCGCTTTTGCACGGGTGAAGACATTTGGTTGGCCTGTAGAGGCAACAGCGACCCAAGTACATCTGAAATAAGGGATGGCAACGGGAAGCCACGGTGCAATAAAAGCAAACGTTGAAACAAGGAAGAAAGTCCGGACAACACAACGGTCAACGCCGGATTCAGGGGCTCTCGACCCGGTCAACAAAAAAAGCCATTTAAAGGAAGCAAAGAAGGACCGTCCGGCCTAAACAAAGTCCTGGACAGACTGTGCCAAATTCATGGCACCCTCAAAAAACCTGCGAACCAAACTCATAGAGAAGGCTGGGTCTTTAAGAAGGCCGGCAAATTAAATGCCGAACACAAGGGAAGGGAAACACCAAGTGAAGATGAAGACGAGCCTCGCCAGCCGAACACTGGGGGACAGAAAAAATTCCCACCAGAGGTAAAAAAGTAAACATGATCCACGCGACTCACATACCCACGAGAAGGCATGAACGCGCGCTCAGAGACGCATACGCTATAGAGCCCGCCGCCCCCAAACTTAACCACTGGTCGGCCTGCCCGATCGCATTCGATCAAAGGGACTACCCGACTAGTATGCAGCACGGAGGATCAACTGCCTTGGTGCTCGACCCAATAATCGACGGATACCATCTCACTTGCGTCCTCATGGATGGCGACAGTAGTCTTAACCTAATATACCAGGACACTATCCGCAGGATGGGGATAGACCCATCCAGAATTAGCCAAAGTAACACCACCTTTGAAGGGGTGATACCAGGCGTCGAAGCCTGCTGCAGGGGCTCCCTCGTACTAGAGGTGACATTCGGCTCCCCAGGCAACTTCAAAAGCGAAGAACTACTCTTCGCCATCGCCCACCTCCAAAATGGTTATCATGCAGTGCTCAAAAGAACGGCCTTCGCCCGCTTCAATGTAGTACCGCAGTACGCCTACCTTAAACTCAAGATGCCCGGCCCACCTGGCGTCATCATCGTTAACAGAAGCACAGAGCGTTCTTTACGCGCCAAAGAGTATGCGTTGGCTCTAGCAGCCGGACTCTAAGCGGCCTCTAATATTTGAAGGCATTATTGGTCGTCAAGACCATGGGCACGGTTAGACAAGTCCGGTAGCCCAGATAAACCTGAGCTGGGCGCTACACATGTAACCCCATAGAGGACACCAGGGGCTATAGATATTTAATAAAGCCCAACTCTTGGCTTGACCTTATTAATAGGCCAATATCTTTCACTTTTACTATCCATTAGTGATAGCCAACTCTTCGCACGCCTACATCATACTCTTCTACATGAGTTTTTCTTTTTACAAACACCATTCGTGCGATACCCTCCCAGGACACGGCACAACGGAGACAAAGGCGCAGACGTGCAGCAGGGCCCCGCTCAAAGGTTTCTCTTTAGATTAAGCCCCTGTGTAAACCTTTTTTATTGTCTCTTGTTGTTAACACATCCCATGGGAAATACACCCACAGAGGATACTACCATTATTGGCATTTCGCCACGACAGACTAATGCATGTACCTGGAAATACAGGGTTCATAATAAAGGGCGTTACTCAGCCCAGTATATGTTATAAAGTCTGAATACCTTCAGGAGTGTTCGGCGTCGCGAGTATGGCCTTATATGCATCAGCTCCGAATCATGTCTTTGGTCAAATGTTGGGTTTGCCCGGCTCCTGGGTTTGCCGCCTTACGTTCCGTTCTTATCGGCTAAGGCAGCCAAAGGAGAACTACTACGATTGTGCCCTGGTTATTCCGGATGAACACCTCAGTAGAGAAAGCCGAAAACTGACTGTCATGATATAGCGAGAGACTGTTCAACCACTTGAAGACTTATCAGAACCTTTAGGATTCCTCCGCACTAACGAAGGACCGTTTCCCGGTCATGTACACACGCGCCCGTATTCGGATGCACGCGAAGGTACCAGGGGCTACATAGTAGCCCCACCGTCAAACTCCTATGGCTAAGTGAAAGTGTTAAAGCTATATAGTCCGGTTGCCTAGTTCGATGTGCGATCACCTCCTTAATGGACCAAGACGTTGGATCAAGTGTGATTATCCATATTATCGCGAACATCCCCGCATTACATGCATGGGGGCTCAAGCCAACGACTGCTAACTTTCAGATTACATATATACATAAAACGGCCGCACAGGAGGCACAATAACACTTTCGGGCAAAAAGTATAAACATAGCCTTCATAATTAAAATAGCATTGTTTTTACAACGAAACGATTTGTCACTCGAACATGACATCCTTCAAGCACTGAGCCTCTATTAAGAGAGCACCTTTTGTTACCTGCTCCAAGTAGTGCTCGGCCAGATCCTGGCCTCCCGCCGGATTTTGGGCCGCAATGATGGTGGCCTCCATATCTGTCCAATATGCTTTAATGCGGGCAAGAGCCATCCGTGCACCCTCTATGCACGCCGACCTCTTCATGGCATTGGTCTGCGATACGGCACCAAGGAATTGTTGCACTAAACCAAAATAACTGTCCGGCTTAGGCCCCTTCGACCACAGATGGTCTATCACAGACCGCATTGCAAGACCGGACAGCCTATGAAGCTCAGCCACAACAGCCATCCTCTCACTCAACGGCAATGGGTGCATGGGAGCACTAAATTGCGACCAGAACAACTTCTCCACTTCATCATCTTTTTGATCTTCGAAAAACTTGGCCGCATCAGCCGTATTCTTCGCCAAATCTGCATACGCGTCTGCAGGGCTCCAGCGTCGATCCAGGGGAGCATACTTCGGATCTAAAAACTTCATCCACAATAAATAGGGGTTTCCAGCCGCGATTTCGCCGGCCTGTCGAAGCTCCTCCCGCACATCCCTGATCTAGGACCACGTCTCCTTGGCCGCATCAAGTGCCTTCTTCAAGTCAGCCGAATTAGCCTGATTCTCTTTTACGAGGAGCTCATACCGGTCAACGGCATTTTTCAGCTCCACAGCCATCTCGGCTATTTTGTCTTCGCTTCGGTGATGAGCAGCCTGTTCGGCTCTCAACTCTCCGGCTGCCTTTAGGGCAGCCGCATTGCTAGCCCAGGCTTGTTCCTTGGCCAGGGCAAGTTCCGCCCTCATGGCTTCCACGGCAGCAGCACCGTCTGCAGTCCAAGCATTAATATTATGCTCCTCACAATTTTCCATAAAAAATAAGGAAAGCAGAGCACATACCTTGTGACTCGTGAAGCCGCTCGTTCACAAGTGTGATATCAGCATCAATAATTCCAATCTGCCTACTTAGTTCGGCAACTTCAACGGACCGGTCGGTTGCCGGATCCTTAGACACCTACGCATAAATACAACGTGATCATTACTTAACAATGTGATCCTCCGTTTGCCGCCTAGGGCTGGCAACCAGAGTCTCAGGGGCTACTATACATATGGAGCACACCTAGCACGTGCGTCACAGTCAAAAATTATGTATTTTCATTACATACCTCAAAGCCTCTGAGCAGGCTCGTAAAGGCTTCATTCAACCCGCTTGTGGCGGATGAAATCTTCTCAAGCACCGTCCTCATTATTGAACGGTGCTCCTCCAAGAGAGCAACTCGCTCTAGAAGGCCCGTCAGTGTGTCCGGCCGGACGCCGAACTGTGCTGGACCCTTCTTATCGCCCCCCGTGGGAGCCGAACACTCTGGGCTCAGGGCGGCCGAAGTATTAGCTTCTGGCTTCGGTAGATCTGGACTCCTCTGTGACGACACCCTTGGGTCACCCGCCCCATGAGGCGGAGAGGTTGGTGGGGTCTCACTCTCCATCATCTCCAGAAGGAGATCCCTCGAAGACGAACTCTATCGAGAAGAGGTGCTAGCCGGACTACAAGGAATGGATCCTGGTTATTCTTCTCGGAGAAGGAAGCAGTACCTTTGTATTATGATTAACTTGCAGCTCGGCTGAGGGCTGGCCCGTTGGCGGGCATGGCACGGTGAGGACGCCCTTTGGGGCAGGGCCCCCTGGTGAAGCTTTCTTCCCTTATCTGGGCACCTCCGTCTCCAAGTCTTTGGAGGCGGCCCTCTTCTTCCCGCGAGGGGAGGAGGCCTTAGATTCCCCTCCCCGACTATCCTCCTTTGGGGAGGTAGCAACCCCCCCCCCCGGTTTGGATGTACAATGTGTGAAGTTATGCTTCTCTATTCTTCCCTTTGTCTTTCCCCGAGGGCACTTTACTTAGCACACGACCAAGCATCTTGGCTATGGTGGGACTAGGTAAGCCTTCGGGAAGTGGCGCCGAACACCTGATTCTCTCCGCCTTGCTAAGCCATTCCTGGCCAGGGAGGATTTTTAGAATAATGTTATGATAAAAATAAGCAAAGTGTTCGGTTTCAGGGTTGCTTACGTGGGTATCTGGGCGATTGCAGCTCAGGCCCGCATCCTCGGTGGTGTTCAGACACTTTATTTGTGGTCTGAAGAATAACTTACACATCCCTTCGAGCGTGACGCCTAAGAAGTGCAGAATAGTCTGTGGACCTTCCGGATTGAACTCCCACGTCCGGAGAGGCTGGCGTTTGCACGGTAGGATCTGTCGGACTAGCATTACCTGAATTACGCTTACAAGGCTGATGTCCCTCTCAAGAAACTCCCGTATGCGGCTCTGCAACGTTGACATCATTAGCAGGCCCCCAATCCCGTCCTACGTTGGCCCATGATGCCAGTTGAGGCGGAGGGCCAGAACGGAAGTCGGGGGCAGCCACCCTCTTTGTGCGTCTAGGAGCCATGACGTAAAACCACCTCCGCTGCCATAGATCATACACCTCCGAGAAGGAGCCCTCTGGCCATGGGGCGTCGGTGTTCCAGCTTATTGCAGCACCTCTGCACTCTGCATGTCGCCCCTCAATCATCTTTGGCTTCACATTGAAGGTCTTGAGCCATAAGCCGAAGTGCGGGGTGACGTGGAGAAAAGCTTCACACACAACGATGAATGACGAGATATGAAGGATGGCGTCCGGAGCTAGATCGTGAAAATCTAGCCCGTAGTAGAACATGAGCCCTCTCACGAAGGGATCAAGAGTGAAGCCTAAGCCGCAGAGGAAGTGAGACACAAATACGACAATCTCATTGGGCTCGGGAGTAGGGATGATCTGCCCTGGAGCAGGGAGCCTGTGCCTAATGTCGGCAGTCAGGTATCCAACCTCCCTAAGCTTTGCGATATCCTCCTCTGAGATAGAGGAAGCCACCCACCGGCCTTGAAGGTTGGATTTAGACATGATTGAAGATCCGGAGGGCTTAAGCTTGGGCTTCGGGTGTGGGAACTCGAGATGGTAAAAGGCGCAAGCGTGGTAGAAAAGAGGGATAGGCCTCGGCCCCTCTATAAAGGGGGTGAATATCAAGCGTCCTTAGCGTAACCGCTTGGGGCTACCTAAAAAACACGGAGTCATACCAACAGTTGCCGTGGGGTTGCGCACGCCCATATTGATGGAAGATCCCACGATAAGGGGAACACGATCTCTGCCTTGGCAAGGTGTGCCAATAAAACCGCCTCGCAATGTGTATCAAGGAAGGCCAAGAAAAAC
This sequence comes from Triticum dicoccoides, assembly GCF_002162155.2. Lineage (NCBI taxonomy): Eukaryota > Viridiplantae > Streptophyta > Magnoliopsida > Poales > Poaceae > Triticum > Triticum dicoccoides. The sequence continues at coordinate 381,572,831 of NC_041385.1, read as the reverse complement.
CGGTTCGTGTTGGGCCAGTCCACGGTCTAAGAGCATGCCGTACAAAAATTGCCAGCAGATCAGATTTATGAAGTGCTATGCTCTCTACGGTGGTTTGCGGAAATTATCTCGCAAAGCTGGACACGATCCTCAATCTGCGTTGGATTACTCAGAGATGGAACCCGCCTTGCAATGTCGAAGACAAACTGCATGCCGGACTCATCGTCATTGAAGCCTGGTTCAGGGGCTACTGAGGGAGTCCTGGATTAGGGGGTATCCGGATAGCCGGACTATATACTTTGACCGGACTGTTGGACCATGAAGATACAAGACTCAAGACTTCGCCCCGTGTCCGGATGGGACTCTCCTTTGCGTGGAAGACAAGCTTGGCGATCCGGATATTATATTTCCTTCTTTGTAACAAACTCTGTGTAAACCCTAGCCCCTCTGGTGTCTATATAAACCGGAGGGTTTAGTCCTTAGAGACAGAATCATAATCATCATAGGCTAGCTTCTAGGGTTTAGCCTCTATGATCTCGTGGTAGATCAACTCTTGGAATACTCATATCATCAAGATCAATCAAGTAGGAAGTAGGGTTTTACCTCCATCGAGAGGGCCCGAACCTGGGTAAAACATCGTGTCCCTTGCCTCCTGTTACCATTAGCCTTAGACGCACAGATCGGGACCCCCTACCCGAGATCCACCGGTTTTGACACCGACACCCACTACCATCCCATCCGCCCACCCATTTGTTCACCGAGGCCGCGAAAACCCGTGAAGCCCCACACCCTTCTCCGTCCGCCACCCAGTCGGAGCCTCTTCCTCGACGACGTCGTCCACAGCAACACCTCGACATCCCTCATCCATCGTACCGGATGATGATCCGTCGTCGATCTCGTCGTCCCGCCGATTCAGCCATCCCGTCCTCCACCTCCAAGGAGCTGCCTTGACGTTCCCCCTCGTCTTTCACGCCACCTCCATTCCCACACTGTCGTCTTCACCTTCACCACCGGAAGAGCAGCATCATCACCATTTCCTCGGATGAAGTTGCAGCCTAATCGGCGCCACCAAAGAGGTTGTACACTAATCGCCGCATTTTCTTCTTGATTCGATCTCACGGTGCTGCCGGCGCTCAGTCCCGAGCCGACATGGCACGGCTCCATCCACGGCGGCATCGCCGGCCACTTTCTCCATGGTGTCGCTCCCTCAGCAGTGACGTCCACATCAGTAGGAGTTGCTGCTGCTTTAGCTCTCGCTCACGCTGCTGCTCTGCTCTTTCTCTCGGTCCCCCGCCTGGTCTACTCTTGCTCTTGCTCTTGCTCGCGCTGCTGCTCTTGCTCTTGCTCTCAGTCCCCTGCCTGGTCTGCTCTAGCTCTTGCTCTTGCTCGCACTGCTGCTCTCACTCTTGCTCTTGCTTGCGATGCTGCTCCAATTTAGCTACACTTCAGAGGACTGAATCAACTTTTGGTCAGTCGATTTTCAAGGGGTGGGGGGATCTCACCGGAGTTAAGGAAGAACCAGCCGCAGCGGGGAGGGGGGCTCGCCGAAGAGGTACCCCACTATCTATCTTAGGGTTCAGGGTGGGGTCGGTGGTCGCCGGCGGTGGTGGGGCGGTGGCGTGGGGATCGCCGGAGAAA
>NC_041385.1:381568396-381570913 GCF_002162155.2 Triticum dicoccoides | reverse complement strand
CTAGAGGGATGGCCGGGGCGGTGGACCGGCGGTGGGGAGTGTTTTTGGGGCGGGTGGGGCGCCGCACCGCTGATTGTGGGCGGCGGGAGGCGGCTGTTTGACCGGTGGTGGCTGGGGCTCAGGGGGTGGAGGTTGAAGATGAACTGCACGCCCTTGATTTCGTATCCAACGGCTGCAAAATCGACTGACCAGAGATGAAAAAGTCAGTCGACTAATGTGTAGCCTCACCTGTATTGCATTCAGTTTCGACAGTAAAATTCAGTTTCGACAGCAAAATTCAGTTTCGACAGTTAAGTTCAGTGATGAGCGGCTGATGTATTTTACATCTAGCACTTTGTGGTTATGTATTTTACGTCATCTATAGGAGATGCTATTAGAATTCCACTCAGGTTAACGTTTTCTCTCTTGTCCTGCTTCAGCCTCGGTGTCGTACAACTCACCGGAGCTACTCCAATGACGAAGCCCTCCATCACAGCGGAGCAGTACCTCGGGCTCCATCTCCAGGCGCCTAAGATCTTCTTACCCTCCTCTGACAGCCAAGTCAGCCGGAGCATCCTCACAGGCCAACCCAATCACACTGAGATCGGCATGGCTTCACCAAAGAGGTTGTACACTTGTTGCATCTATTTTTTACTCTACATGTTATATATATTGTCCACTGAGCACATGTAGTAACATGAAATACAATTATTTTATCCTACTATATGACAAGCAATGAGGTACTGGGCAAGTTAGCTATCCGTGATGGACTCTCTTGAACGCAGTCATTATTTATCTTTGCGAATTTGAGCTATGCATTTGTCCATGGCCATGGGAGTTGAGCTACTAGGGTAGTGGCCTGGGTCCAAAGTAATAGAAGTAGCACAAAAACATTTTTTTAGTGTAGGCTTTTCCTTGCTCAAGCCTGCCTACTAGAGTCGTCAGTGCTTGAAAGGAAAAGTGAATGAAAAACATAGGAATTGGAAAGTTTCCTAGAATTTGGTGCAAAGGAATGGAGCAAAGGAAAACTGTAGGATTTGTTCCTTTAGTGTCTCCTTGAAAGAAAAACCGTAGGAATTTTAATTTCCACTTGTCCTCCTTTTCAAATTCATATTCATGAAGCACAAGACTAAGAGATAGTAGCATAATAGCATTATAACCGTACATTTTCTGGTGGTTTGACTTAATCTCACCATGCTTCTTTGCATCCTGTGATCTTCCAATTCTTGTGAATCAAACACTCAGATTTGTAGAAATCCTGTGTTTTTAAATTCTCTATTTTGCACGTGCATTCCTATCCTATTCCTGTCTATTTCCTATCCCTGCATTGTTGGAATCCTCAGATTCAAACAAGCCCTTACACAATTACTTCTGTTACAAATATGTGTCAAAGAAAACCTTGTGTGATTTGTCCTGCTCCTGTGGTGCTGTGTTCCACCCCAGCTCAGCTCCTCCAACAATGGAAGGGTTCACCACAGCAGGGATCCGCTCTCCAGACTGTCTTTCGCCGCCTCAGATCTTCTTCCCCGCCGCTGGCAGCCACAACAACTGCATTACCATCTTAAACTGAGCAGATGACCTTGAGGACTACATGGGTCCGCAAGAGAGGTCGCACTCTTCCATGTCTGCTTATGTTATGCATCGCTTAATATGGTGAGATGCTACTTTATCGTCGTGTTCACCTATTAGACTCCGAGCTAATAGTTTTTAAATGGTTGTGGGGTACATATTGGGGCAACAATCAGTACTATCTGTCTACTATCTGGTTAATCTCGGGTGTCTACTATGATTTTCATGTTGGGTGCAAACAAACATTAAAGGAGCCATTATCTGTATTTTTAACTAAAGCTATTATCTACCTACTATCATTGGTTTTGGGTCTATCCACAGTTTGCTATCATCACTCTGGATTTGTGCATGCACTCCTTACATAATCTCACTATATTTTATTCCTATGCATGTCAGTTATTGTACACAATGGAACTGAACATGTAGAGCAAAAGAGACAAGCCTTGTGTGGCAATAAAATTTCATGCAGACGTCGCTCCATGATGGGCGCAAAGGCAGCCCCCCTCCATCCATTTCAGATCGTAATCAAGAGGAAGATAATTGTTCTGAGAGGGATTCAGAAGGAGAAGACCACTCCTATTTACCCCGTGAGGCCTTCGCTCTAACTTGGCATGCTGATGTTGGTAATATCATGCATATGGTGCCTTGCATTGCTTACTGTATACATCAAAGATGTCATTTGCTTAGTTTAGACAAGCTTTGTGTCAATGCCATCTGTTTAGTTTCTTTATCGTATATGTGAATCATGCAATGCCATCTTGTTTAGCCAGGCATCATATATGTGAATTTTGCAATGCCACTCTGGTTAGCCAGCCATCTTATATGTGAATTATATCATGACATCATTTTTTTATTACGTGTTAAATTTGTCAACAATTTTAGTACATTCAATTACTCTTCCTGCGCATCAGCCATTCAGCACGGTCATGGAAAAATCTGGAGTGGAAACAAGGTCTTTAAAGCAGACAA
>NC_041385.1:381495103-381568236 GCF_002162155.2 Triticum dicoccoides | reverse complement strand
AGGGTTATGTTGCTCATATCATGCGTATGGTATCTTGCATTGCTATGTCATTTGCTTAGTTTAGACATGCTTTGTGTGAATGCCAGCTGTTTAGTGTCTAATTACCATATATGTGAATTATGCAATGCCATCTTGTTGCAAGACATTATATATGTGAATTATGCAATGCTATCTTGTTGCAACGCATTATATATGTGAATTATGCAATGCCATGTTGTTTAGCCAAGCTTCATATATGTGAATTATATCATGTCGTCCTTTTTTGTATTTCTCTTTGATTTTGTCGACAATGTTTGTATATTCAACTGCTCTTCCTGTGAATCAGCCATTTGAATTGGTGATGGAGAAATCTGGAGTGAAAACGAGGTCTTCAGAGCAGACAATGCTACCTGCTGAAGCAGATATCTTGCTAGTTACAGATAGCTCTTCAGAGGAGGATTCAGTGGCAGATGACTAGTCCTATTATCCCCCTGAGGTGTATGCTCAAACTTGGCAGGGTTATATTACTCATATCATGCATATGTTGTATTGCAATGCTTAGTTTTTACATCATATACACAATATTGCATGCCATCTCCTTAGTTGACACATCATATATGCGATTGCCCTCTGCTCACTTCCTTAGTATATAAATCATATATTTGAATTATATCATGCCATGATGTTTACATAGACAGCATGTGTCTGAATTATGGCATGCCAACTCATTTTCTAAAGACATAATATAGTTATATCATCTCATCCTGTTTACATAGTCATCATATTTTGAATTATGTCATTCTATCCGTGAATTATATCATGCCATCATGTTTCCATCGACGACATGTTTGTGATTTATGGCATGCCAACCACTTTAATAGACACATCCTATAGGTATATCATGTCATCCTGTTTACACAGTCATCATATTTTGAAGTATGTCATCATATTTTGAAGTATGTCATTCTATCCTATCATACAAGTGAAATTGTGTCATGCTATCCTGTTTAATTAGCCATCATATATGTGAAATTATGTTATGCTATTCTGTTTGGTTAGACAACATAAATGTGAATTATTTCATGCCCTTTTTTCTTCCCTACTATCCATTGCACCTGTCTATCTTACAATGTCTATACATTCAATTACTTTTCTTGTTTATCAGCCATTTCAATTGGAGGGGGTGATGGCAGTATCTGTGGGAGTAAAAACACGGTGTTCAGAAAAGATTGTGCTACCTGTCGATGCAGATAGAACCACGGTTGTACTTGCCCAAGAACCAGCCCCACCACACATAACCCAGACTAATGCAGATTGTACCCCTACCAAGTTGGACAGAGAACCAGCTACACCCCTTCTAACCCCAACCCCAGCAGATAGTAACCCAGTTCCCGTTGACACAGCACCATCTCCACCACAGAGCACCCAAACACGAGCAGTTATTAAGGCAACTGCAGTGCCCAAAGCACGAGGACCACCACTCCGTACCCCAAGTCAATGCTTAAAGCAGAAGAAGAATTGTTCTCAGGTCAGGTTCCATAGCTATGGTTCATACTACTTTGCTCTTGCATCACTGTATTTACTCATACCAACTAATTTCAAATTTGAAGGATGCAATTGAAACTCCAATGGCGCAACACGTATGTTTTAAACCTGTTTCTTTAACATGTTTGCTGTTGTAACTTGCTCTCTGTTGATTTCAGTTTCAATTGAATAAATAGTTATGTTCTCATGCCATGCACATTACAAGTGTTGTTATTGTTGTGTAGTTTTCCACACTTATATTCTGTCTATGCTTCTTTGTCTTAAATAGATATGATTCGAACTGTGCTCTTTGCTTATCTTTTGCTTTTTTTCTTAATAGCTTGTTTGGCTCTTTCACTTTTGAGCTCTTTTCTCATGCAAAACTTAATGAACCAAGATAGCAATTGTGTATGCGATGACAACTTTGTGACACAAAAGATGAGACGAAGATATGCACCACTATGATACGGTATGTATGGTATGTGGAGTATGATCACTAATGTGCACAAGTAACGTTGCCGGCAATACTCAAAGGCTAGTCTCGGTGGGTAAGCAACGCAAAAGTAGGGCTATGGGGTTATCAATGCAATGGCATGGAATAGACAAAGATGTCGTCGAGGTTACCGCCGTGGTACTTGTTTGTAGATACGAACGGTTGTTGGCGAAGACGAGTCCTTGGCGAAGATGAGGGTGGTGATGTTGATGTCGGACCGTATCTATATAGCCGAAACACAATAGGACACGGGAACCACAACTCAAAATCTCAAAGACAAAAACGGGTCAAAATTGTCGTAGGTGATAGCGGTAAGCGATGGTGGTGCTTGCGAAAAGCGGTGGTGGTATGCGGAAGTGTATGTGGGCACCGGAACAAAATTTGGCAAAAGTTAGGCGGAAAATGGAGCGGTGGAATGGAGTTGTTGCTATCAGGGCCCGGATGTCCGTGCCAGGGATCCGGATGTCCGGGGCTGCCAGATGTCCGGGGGTCACGGGCCAGATGTTCGGGTTCGAGATCCGTGGAAGAACTCGATGAACTCCGCGGGGAAATGGTAACTCCGGGGCAAAATTCGGGGGATTTTGTGGATGGAAATTGCGGAGATAATGGGGGAAAGCTAGAACCACACGTAGCAAAGCAAATCCATGGATCAAATCCAACAAAACTTCATCACACCTACAAATCACAAAACAAATTGGGGCTATTTTTGGTGGGGATTTTCGGATTAGGACGAAAAACAACAAAATCAAGCTAGAAAACAGAGGGTAGGGGCTCCAAATACGTGATCAACGTGGCTCATGATACCAAGATGATGTAGGGTGGAAACCTAGATGCCCGATCTTTCACGATTAGAGGGGATCCTACGAAGAACACGAAGGGAAAACAAGGGGAAAATGAGGGGAAACACAAGAGAAATCGCTCAACAAACAAGAGATGCTCACACATATGCTAGATCCTCGAAACACAAAGAGATACACGATCCGAATCCAATAAGGGACGATACATAGGGTAACCGGTTCTTCTCCATGAGGAGGTCTTGATTTCTTCCCGTTAGGTGTCTTGAATCCAAATGGATCTTCTCCGAAGAGGTGTCGGTCCCTCGCGGTGGAGTAGATACGGATGGATGAGCGAAGCTCTATCTCACATATGAGCTAACACACCGCTGACCTTAGAATGAGGGCGGAGGAGGAGTATATATAGTCTAGGGGAGCGAAGGGATACATGGGTTCGGCCCTTTACACTATGCGCAGACAAGGGTGGCCGTACGTCCGGGTGTCGGGCTGGATGTCCGGGCGCTCGCGAGGCACCGGATGTCCGGGCGTTGGGGCCGGATGTCCAGGCTGGCAGGGTTCAGCTTCTGTGATGGGGTGCCGGATTTCCGGGGGTCGAGCTGGATGTCTGGCTGCTCGCCGAGCGCCGGATGTCCGGGGCCTGGGCCGGATGTCCGGGGCCTATAGCTTCGGCTGGGCGGAGGCTATGGTAGATGTTCCAGGGGCCGGATGTCCGGGGCTTGGGGCCGGATGTCCGGGTCCTGGGGACTTCTCCGGTTCCTTCCGTCGTTCCTTTTCGGCCATGACCTTGGGGGCTTGACCATCTTCATGTGCATCCTCGGGAGGGTTCTCTTGGAACCTAGTCATGCACAACATTCCAGACTTAGGTAGTAGCCTTGTCTCGAGAGGATCGTATGAGATATCACTAATGAAAGAAGTCACCTCGGTCTTGAGAGCTCTAGCTCGTGCTTGTGTCATAGGTCCTCTTGGCACTTGGTGAGACAAAGGTAGGTCCATGGGGATGACCGTAGGATGCTCCGCATCACCCTACTCCTCGTTTTCTAGCTTGATTTTGTTGTGTTCTTCCCCAATTTCAAAAATCCCCACCAAAAAATAGCCCCAAATTTTTTTGTGATTTGTTGGTGTGATGAAGTTTTGTTGGATTTGATCCATGGATTGCTTTGCCACAAGTGGATCTAGCTTTCCCCCATCATCTCCACCATTCCCATCCACAAAATCGCACGGATATGACCAATTTCGCCTCCTCCACCACGAACAAGAGTTGTTCATCTCGTGCCCAAAACCACCCAGCCAACGGACGTCCGCTAGCCACCGGACGTCCGACGACTGGATGACCGCTCCCCGACCGGACGTTCGTTGATCCCTGACGAAACTGAATATTTTCGTCCAAAAATTTTCAGCCACCGCCACCACTTCCGCAAACGCAATTCAACTCCCTTTCCACCATCGCATACGCACTCCGATACCAACACCGCTTTACGCAAGCACCAACTTTCGCTTAACTGCTACCACCTCCGACAATTTTGACCCGTTTTGGTCTTTGGGAATTTGAGTTGTGGTTCCCGTGTCCAATTGTGTTTCGGCTAAATAAGTACGGTTGGACATCAACATCACCACCTCTCATCTTTTCCTAGGACTCGTCATCGCCAACAATCGTCTGTGCTTACAAACGTCTACCTCGGCGGTAACCTCAACGACATCTTTGTCTACTCCCTGCCATTGCATTGATAACCACCATAGCCTTACTTTTGCGTTGCTTACCTATCGAGACTAGCCTTTGAGTATTGCCGGCGACGTGACTTGTGCACATTAGTTATCATACTTCCCATAACATACATACCATATCATCACAGTGCATATCTTTGTATCATCTTTTGTGTCACAAAGTTGTCATTGCATATACACAATTGCTATCTTGGTTCGTCAAGTTTTGCATGAGAAAAGAGCTCAAAAGAGAAAGAGCCAAACAAGATTTTAAGCAAAACGGAAAGATAAGCAAAGAGCTTATAAGCAAGAACCATAGAATCATACTACATTAAGATTGTCATACTCGATCATCTTGGATAATATCACCGGATTACCATACATATAGCATACTTGGGATAGAAGTCGTTCCATTTTGACCTAGTATGTTGTGCACAAGTTCCGTGTCCGCCTGTTGTGCAATCGTGCTAGCGTCTCTCTAGTATTGTGCAACACGAGCAGTTTCGTGGATTCCACATTTTGGCTCATTCCTTGGTTGCACGACCCCACTTATCTATTTGCGTGTGTGTTTCCATATACCATATTTTGCTATTGGTCTACTTGTTGCATTTGCAAATTTGTGAATCTTTTCCAACATTATTGAGGCTCACTAACAATTGCATCAAATTTTATGCCACCATCCTAACCGAGCTCCACCATAAGCTTTTACTTGTGTAGGTGTGAGAACCGACAAGAATTGGTACCAATTGTGCTATTTCCTTGCTCCACATTTGAGTGATCATTGATCCAGCTTCAACATTGGTCAAGGTACAGTTGGTATGCGTTCTTCTCTTTCTCCCACTCACATATTTGCTTGGAATGATGGATAGGCCAAGTTCTTCTACCAACCCACTCTTCATAGAGCAAGACGATGACATGTCATCCTATGTCACCAAGAGCCACCTCTTTGGTGCACAATGAGTGTTGCATCAAGAACAACAAGCTATGAGTGACCTCATCGACAATCTCGCCACCGACTTGCGACTCTCCGAGTAACGAACAAGAGACTACTTCGACAACAAGCTCGATGCTCACAAACAAGAGAACGATGCAAGAATGGACGAGATTCATACCTTGTTGGTGAACCGCCATTCTACCACTTCATCCTACTTAAGACGGAGCCGCTCTAGTCGACACACAGACGACACCTTCTTTAGCTCAAGTACACCGACATCAAACACTCTACATCAAGCCGCATGTCAAGACCGTCAAGCAACTCACAATCCAATGCACGGCGATCTTCCACAAGAGCAATTTGACGAGCAAGCACATCGTTATCGTCAACACCAAGCTCCTCTTGCACAAGCTCAAGAACGACAGCGTCAACATCATCAAGAGTAAGAGTGAGCACAACAACATCAAGACGAACAAGACGTCGAGGCTCAACGTCTTCAACAACAACCACAACGTGAAGCACAAGCTGTTGAGGCACAACATACCCTTCAAGAATCAAGTCGAGCCATCACCAACCGCAACCAAGATAGACGCAATCAAGAGGAAGCACTATGCAAAGAAATTCAAGATTGAAACTACCAAGCAAGAGTGCATCATCAAGTTCCTCAAGCTGATCCACAAGCTTGACAAGGTCCTCCACAACCTCAAGTTCATCAAGAGCAAGATGATTTTGGAAATCCTCCATGCCAATAGCAATATGAGGTTGACAATCATCCACGCCAAGGGCGTCATCATCACCCTCGACCCCAACATAATGAAGAGCAATGCTATGGCAAGCTCAAGTTCACCATGCCCAAGTTCAATGGAAGCAATGATCCCGAAGAGTACCTTTCATGGGCATTGAAGGTCGACAAGATCTTTCGCTTACACAACTATGAGGAAGAGAAGAATATTTCCATGGCCTTTCATGGGCATTGAAGGTCGACTATGTGCTCGTATGGTGGGAACAAGTCCTTGAGCACCGAGAAGCAAGAGGTGAACCACCCATCACCACTTGGGATCAAATGAAGGATGTCATGCGAGCACGCTTTGTGCCAACATACTACAACCGCGACCTATTCAAGAAACTCCAACTCCTCAAGCAAGGAACAAAGAGTGTTGAAGAATAGTACAAGGAAATGGAGATTGCCATGATTAGAGCCAATGTCACGGAAGATGATGAGCAAACTATAGCCCGTTTATTGAATGGCCTCAATCATCCCATCAAGAAGATTGCCGACTTCTAACCCTACTCCAACCTCATTGAGCTAGTACATCAAGCTACCGAAGCGGAACGTAAAGTACAAGATGACTTCAAGTACGCCAAGTACACGTCCAAGAGCTACGGCTTCTCCAACTCAAGATTCAATGACTCCAACAACTTCTACCTCAACAAAGCCACCTACAAGCAATGGCGACAAGTCGAGTTACAAGGAAACTTCGACAACCTCAAGTCATCCTCGTACTAAAAGCAACTTCAAGCCGTGAGCTTCATCATCTACTCCAACCGATGAGACCATCAAGACAAGCTCCATCAAGTGTTTCACATGCGGCGGCTGAGGCCACAAGTCCTTTGAGTGTACCAACAAGCGCACCATGATCCTCAACGATGAAGGAACCTATGACTCCATGAGTGAAGTGGAAATGTAAGCCCTTGAGCAAGTGGCCATGCACTGGCGAGTGAACGAAGATGAAGATTATCTAGTCTTTTGTGAAGAGGATTCGAGCCCCGCTCTTGTTGTCTCCAAAGTCTTGACTCTTCAACCTCAACAAGACGAAGACCAATGATGCCACATCTTCCACACCAAGGCTGGCATCAATGGAAGGTCCTTCAAGGTCAACATCGATAGAGGGAGTTGTCACAACTTGGCAAGTGAAGAACTATGCTCCAAGCTCCAATTATTCAAGAGGAAGCACCCGCACCCCTACAAGGTTCAATGGATAAGCAATTACAACACTATCAAAGTCGAGCAAATTGTCAAAGTCTCCTTAAAAATCAGAGCATATGAAGACACCTTGGAGTGTGATGTCATCCCGATGTCCGTTTGCCAGCTCCTTCTTGGTTGACCATGGCAATTTGTCCGAGGCCTCATCCACAATGGGCGTACCAATCACTATAGCTTCAAGATGAAAGGAATGGAGTACGTGCTACAACCTATGTCTCCAAGTCAAGTGATCGCCGACAAGCAAGACACCATCATGGAGAAAAGAGTGACAAAGTGACCCACCCAAAAGAGAGTGAGCACCACAAACCAAAATCGAGTGCCTCCACGATGAGCGACAAGAAAAACTTAGTCCTATTTGCCACCAAAAGTGAGATGAGAGAAACGTGTGAGAACCCATCAAGTGTTATGCACTATGTCCTTGTGTGCAAGGATGAGGCACCAAAAACTAACTCCTCTCACAATCTACCTTTAGTGTTGTCTTATATTTTGCAGGAATTCCAAGATGTTTTCCCCGACGAGCTACCTCCGGGTCTACCTCCACTATGAGGCATTGAACATCGAATCGACATCATCCCTGGAGCACCTCTACCTAACAAGGCTCCCTACCGCGTCAACCCCGAGGAAACTAAGGAGATCCAATGGCAAGTACAACAACTCATCGACAACTGTCAAGTACGTGAAAGCTTGAGCCCTTGTGCCATTCCAGTAATCCTTCTTCCAAAGAAAGACGGTTCTTATCACATGTGTTCCGATTGCCATCCCATCAATGCTATCACTGTTAGATATCGTTACCCTATTGCACGCCTAGATGATATGCTTGATGAGCTTAGCGGAGCCAAAATTTTCTCTAAGATTGATCTTAAGAGTGGCTACATCAAATACGCATCCAAGAAGGTGATGAATGGAAAACCGTATTTGAGACCAAATTTGGCTTATATGAATGGCTAGTTATGCCAATGGGTTCATCCGAAGCACCCGGTACTTTCATGCGAGTCATGCACTTTGTTCTTCATCCCTATATTGGTGTATTTGTTGTGGTCTATTTTGATGATATTCTTGTCTTTAGCAAATCCCTCAAAGATCATGTCACCCATCTTAGAACCGTGTTGCAATCCCTTAGGAGAGAGCGCCTTTATGCTAATATGGACAAATGCCTTTTTGGTGTTGATAAGATTGTTTTCTTTGGTTTTTTTGTGTCTTCTAAGGGTGTTCATGTAGATGAATCTAAGATCAATGCTATTAAAATTGGCCCCAACCAACTAACTTGCAACAAGTGCGTAGTTTTCTTGGTTTAGCCAGTTTCTATCGTAGATTTGTGAAGGATTTTAGCACCATTGCTTCACCTCTACATCTTTGAGTAATAAAAATGCACCTTTTGTTTGGGGACCATCCCAAGATACCGCATTTAATGAGCTTAAAAATTTGCTAACTCATGCTCCCGTGCTTGCACTACCCAACTTTGACAAACCTTTTGAAATTCATTGCGATGCTAGTGGTAATGGCATAGGAGCTGTGTTAACGCAAGAGAAGCGCCCCATAGCATACTTTACTGAGAAACTTTCTGGAGCACAACTCAATTATCCCATCTATGACAAAGACCTATATCCTTTAGTCCGAGTTTTGTTTGAATGGGAACATTATCTTCGCCCTCCATGAATTTATCATCCATACCGATCATGAAAAGCTCAAGTACCTAAAGGGTCAAACTAAGTTGAAAAAGCATCATGCTAAGTGGAGTGAATTCATTGAGTCATTTGCTTATGTCATAAAGTACATCAAACATAAGGAAAATGTAGTGGCGGATGCTCTCTCCCGCATATGCATGCTTGTCACTAAACTTGAATTGAGTGTCATTGGCTTTGAGCACATAAAAGACTTGTATGCGCATGATCCTACTTTTGCTACTCCTTATACCATGTGTTTGACGCATACATCTTGGGAATGCTATCACATCAAGGATGATTACCTTATGAGAGCTAACAAACTTTGCAGTCCCGAGTCTTCTCTTCGTTTGCTCCTTTTGCAAGAGTCTCATGGAGGCGGACTAATGGGACACTTTGGACCAGGCAAGACATTCGCTATGCTCTCCAAGAACTATTTTTGGACCAAGATGTTCCGCGAGTCACGCTTCACCAACCGATGCTCTGCATGTCGCAATGCTAAGTCAAAAGCTCAATCTCATGGTCTTTCATGCCCCTTCCTATTCTTTATCAACCTTGGGAAGACATTAGCATGGACTTTGTACTTGGTTTGCCTAGAACTCAAAATGGAAAGGATTCCGTGTTTGTTGTTGTGGACCAATTCTCTAAGATGGCTCATTTTATCCCATGCAACAAGATAGATGATGCTTCACATATTGCAAATCTTTTTTGTAGGGAAATCTTGCGCCTCCATGGAGTGCCAAAGACGATTGTCTCGGACCGCGACGTCGAGTTCTTGCCTTACTTTTGGAAGACTCTATGCGCCAAGCTCGAAATCAAGCTCTTATTCTCTTCGGCATACCATCCTCAAACCAACGGCCAAATGGAGGTGACAAACCGAACACTCTCCACTCTACTACGCGTGTTGATCAAGAGGAACATCAAGGAGTGGGAGGAGTGCCTACCTATCATGGAGTACGCCTACAACCGTGTCAGACACTCCACAATCGGCAAGTCCCAATTTGAGGTCGTCTATGGTTTCAACCTATTGTCCCCATTGGAGATTTACCTCTTCCACTACAAGAGCGCACCAACATGGACGCAAGTGCATGATCAAGCCACCTCAAGAAGGTGCATGACGATACATGGCGCACCATCGAGCACCAAGTACAACGATTCGCAACCAAGCTCAACATCAACAAGCAACCCATGATATTCAACATAGGAGATCTTGTGTGGCTACACCTTCAAAAGGAACGTTTCCCCAACGAACCCAAGTACAAACTTCTACCCCAAGCCGATGGACCCTTCAAGGTGCTAGCACGCTACAACAACAACGCTTACAAGATCGACCTCCCAAGCGACAAGTACAACATGAGTGACATCTTGAATGTCAAAGACCTCTCACCATACCATGGTGATGAAGCTTTCGATCCGAGATCGGATCTTTCCCAAGGGGGAGATGATGCGGAGCATCCCATGATCATGCCCATGGACGTATCTTCATCTCCCATGACACCACTTGGACCAATGACAAGAGCTCGAGCAAAGGCTATCGAAGATAAGGTGAACTCGCTCCTCTCCGAACTCCCACTTTCTACACATGAGACATGGCTACTACCTCAAGCGGAAACACTATGTGTGATCAGGTACTTGGAGGAAGGCCACGGGACAGCTATATCCAATGGACAAGACGGCGAGGACACCGAGTATGAAGGATGAGAAGAAGAGCTACCGAAGAAGCTCCAGCGAGCGGACGTCCGCCCAGGACCGGACATCCGGCGCATGACACTCTAGCCAGCAGACATCTGACCAGGACCAGACGTCCGGCGCCTGAAGGCCCTACGGATCCAAGTCCCAGCCGACGAGAGCTACAATGAGCGGACGACCAGCCCCCTCCGGACGACCGACAAGACTGCCCAGTGAGCGGACGTCTGGCCCGCACCGGACGACCGGCAAGTCCACACCCAAAGCGTTTCGGTGGAAGACCGAAGCAACCGGACGACCGGCCACCTTCGGACGTCTGGCACAACGATCACAGAACGTCATTAGCGGAAGTTCGAGCCCTACCGGACGTCCGGACCTCCGCGAGCGACTGGTAGAGACCGGACGTCCACTGCCTGTGTGTGCGCACAGCTTCGGACCTGAGGCCCAAGTACCCCTTCATTCCGCCCCCTTTTGCACTTACACTATAAATAGACCTCCTCCTCCTAGTTAGGGTTAGCATTGTGATAGCTCATATTTGAGATAGAGATTTGCTCATCCACTTGGTTACTTCACCTTAGAGCTCACGACCTCTTTGGAGAAGATCCCCCAAGCAGATTCAAGACCTTATCACGGGAAGACCTTTCAAGACCTCCTCATGGAGAAGACCCTTTGTATCGTCCTTTGTTGACCTTGAATCGTGTATCTCTTTGTGTTTCAAGGATCTAGCATATGTGTGAAAAATCTTGTTGGTTGAGTGATTTATCTTTTGTTTCCCCTTGTGTTCCCCTCGTTTTTTCCCTCGCGTTCTTTGTGTTCTTTGTAGGATCCCCTCCAATCGTGAAAGATCGGGCATCTACGGTTCTACCCTACATCACCTAGTCTATGGGGCAGAAGCAGTTATCCCCACGAAACTCATATACGGGTCACCTCAAGTGCTTGCCTATGATGGAATAGTGCAAGAACATCACCGACATGACAGCGCTATGCTACTTGAGGAGAACCGTCTCCGGGCTGCTACGCGTGCTGCACACTACCATCAAGCCCTGCATCGCTATCACAGCCGCAGGGTTCATGCCCGGAGCTTTGAGGAAGCTGGCCTTGTCATTAGGCGCGTTCAATCTGCCAAGGGTACAAACAAGTTGACGCCAAAGTGGAAAGGCCCTTACCAGGTAGTATGAGTCACCAGACCCGGCGCAGTTCGTCTGCAGATCGGAGATGTCATTCAGTTGCAAAACTCATGGAACATTGAGCATCTTCCTAAGTTCTACCCATAAGGTGCGGCTATTGGGCCCTGCCCGGCGGCCACCCTTTTGTACAAGCTTTGTCGAAGTTGTGTGTAACCCTTTGTAAAAAGCCAGGTGCAGACCCTAAGCAACAGAGAAATGAACGAAGCATTGGGGGGCCCAAAGAAGATTGCATGCATGCATAAGAATAGCATGATCATGTAGATAAGATGGCATGTAGCTATGTTTTCATCTGCACTAAGCTGCAGGGTTCTTACCGCGGACTCGGTCCCAAAGAAAAGAAGAGAAGACAAGCCTACATAGCGATCCCCGGCAAGCCAAACAGATAAGTTCTCTCTCTTATCCATACGTGTTCTGTGAAGAGAAACTTGTCCATATGAAAACCTCGCCACCTTCGAAACATAGGTGCTCCCATCCTTTGACTCAAACGTTGCCTCGGTTAGGATGGTCATAGTGGACTTTGACGGAAAAGGTTTTGAAAGTGCAACTATCCCTAGGTGGTTTTGGTAATTCATAACAACATATAGCTCATTGAGCTAATGCTATTCCAAGACAAATATTTCAGGAAGCTCAATGAATGGCATGGCATGGATGATGAAAGTGGATCCCTCAAAATATTAAGGACAAAGGATTTGCTCAAGCTCAAAAGCTCAAGACTCTACATTTAACATTTTAGTGATCCAAGATCACATTGAGTCTGTAGGAAAAGCCAATACTATCAAGGAGGGATGAGGTGTTGCTTAATGAGCATCTTGCTTCAAGTGCTTAGTGATATGCTCCAAAAACCCTCAATTACTTTCTCAGATCCACATATGACCTAACCCCTAAGTCAAAATCGGTCCTACCGATTCTTTCTATCCGGCACCACCGAGTTCATATGTCATAGCCACTGCCACAAACCCTAGGCAAATCGGTCTCACCGATAGGCATCTCGGTCTCACCGAGATGGGATTGTAATCTCTTTGTTTCCCTTCGTAACGTTTCGGTCTAACCGAAGTGAGCAATCAGTCCCACCGAGATTGCAATGTAAACTCTCTGTTTCCATTTCGTAACATTTCGGTCTCACCGAAAAGAGAGAATTGGTCCCACCGAGTTTACCTGACCAACTCTCTGGTTAGCTAATTACCAAAATCGATCTCACCGAGTTTGCGTAATCGGTCTCACCGAAATTACGTTATGCCCTAACCCTAGCCATATCGGTCCCACCGAGTTGCATGTCGGTCCCACCGAAAATCCTAACGGTCACTAGATTTGCTAAATCGGTCCGACCAAGATTCTCGATTCGGTCCCATAGAATTTGGTAAATTGTGTGTAACAATTAGATCTTGTGTGGAGACTATATATACCCCTCCACCTCCTCTTCATTCGGGAGAGAGCCATCAGAACAAACCTACACTTCCAACTTACCAGTTCTGAGAGAGAACCACCTACTCCTGTGTTGAGGCCAAGATATTCCATTCCTACCATATGAATCTTGATCTCTAGCCTTCCCCAAGTTGCTTTCCACTCAAATCTTCTTTCCACCAGATCCAAATCGTATGAGAGAGAGTTGAGTGTTGGGGAGACTATCATTTGAAGCACAAGAGCAAGGAGTTCATCATCAACGCACCATTTGTTACTTCTTGGAGAGTGGTGTCTCCTAGATTGGCTAGGTGTCACTTGGGAGCCTCCGACAAGATTGTGGAGTTGAACCAAGGAGTTTGTAAGGGCAAGGAGATCGCCTACTTCGTGAAGATCTACCGCTAGTGAGGCAAGTCCTTCGTGGGCGACGGCCATGGTGGGATAGACAAGGTTGCTTCTTCATGGACCCTTCGTGGGTGGAGCCCTCCATGGACTCGCGCAACCGTTACCCTTCGTGGGTTCAAGTCTCCATCAACGTGGATGTACGATAGCACCACCTATCGGAACCATGACAAAAACATTCTTGTCTCCAATTGCGTTTGAATCCTCCAAACCCTTCCCTTTACATTCTTGCAAGTTGCATGATTTAATTTCCGCTGCTCATATACTCTTTGCATGCTTGCTTGAATTGTGTGAAGATTGCTTGACTTGTACAAAGATAGCTAAAATCTTCCAAAGTCTAAAATTGGGAAAAGGTTAAGTTTTTAATTGGTCAAGTAGTCTAATCACCCCCCCCTCTAGACATACTTCAAGGTCCTACAAGTGGTATCAGAGCTTTGGTCCCCATTTGCTTTGATTTCCAAAGCTTTTGGTGGTCATAGCCTTGGTATCACAACCTAGGAGAGTATGGCGTCTAGCGAGGGAAATTATCATCGTAGAGGTCCTTACTTTGATGGCACTAATTTTGCTAGTTGGAAGCATAAGATGAAAATGCATATTCTCGGACATAACCCCGCCGTTTGGGCTATTGTGTGTATTGGCTTGCAAGGTGAATTCTTTGATGGGAGAGAACCGAACCGTGAAGCTAGCGTGGATGAATTGAAGATGCTGCAATACAACGCTCAAGCTTGTGATATCCTCTTCAACGGCTTGTGCCCCGAAGAATTCAACAAAATCAGTCGTCTTGAGAATGCAAAGGAAATTTGGGATACTTTGATTGATATGCATGAAGGTACCGACTTCGTCAAGGAATCCAAGTTGGATGTGCTCCAAAGTCATCTTGACAAGTTCAAAATGAAGGATGGTGAAGGTGTCGCTGAGATGTACTCTAGGCTTGCTCTTATCACAAATGAGATTGCCGGCTTAGGAAGTGAAGAGATGACCGACAGATTCATCATCAAGAAGATCCTAAGAGCATTGGATGGAAAATATGATACCGTGTGCACATTGATCCAAATGATGCCAAATTACAAAGATCTCAAGCCAACGGAAGTCATTGGAAGAATTGTTGCTCATGAGATGTCACTCAAGGATAAGGAGGAACTTCGCAACAAGTCAAGTGGTGCTTACAAAGCCTCATGTGAAGCCCCCACGTCATCAAGTGAGAAACAAACCTTCAATGAAGAATTGAGCTTAATGGTGAAGAACTTCAACAAATTCTACAAGAGTAGAAGCAAAGAAAGAAGCTCTAAGTAAAGGTCCTACAATTACAAAAGATCTTCTAGTCGAGAGCGCAATTGCTACAATTGTGGGAGACCCGGACACTATTCCAATGAGTGTACGGCACCCTACAAAAGAAGAGAATATTCTCCAAAAAGAAGAAGTAGAAGAGAAGAATCATCACCAAGAGAGAGAAGGAGTAGAGATGATCGTTATGAACGAAGACCCTCACGGAGAAGCAAGGATTCAAAAAGGAAGGACATGTCATCAAAGAGCTACACAAAACGAATACATCATGCTCATGTTGGTGAGTGGGTATCCGGCTCCGACTCCGACAATCACTCCGAGAGAAGCTATCACTCCGACTCCGAATATACTCAAGATGAAGGTGTTGCCGGTCTAGCACTTGTGTCAACCAACTCCTTCGACGTATTTGATTCACCAAATGAAGGAATTGGAAGATGCTTCATGGCCAAAGGTCCTAAGGTAACACACCCCGAGTATGTTGATTTCAATAGTGATGAAGATGACTTGTTAGGTGATGATGATTTACTTATTGACAACTCTAGTAATGAATACTATGATGAAACGTCAATTAATCATGCTAATCAAGATAAAACGAATGCCAATGATAAGGAGAAGATTGAGCTTCTAACTAAAGAACTAAACACTCTTAAGTTAGCTCATGAAACTATCTTCGAAGATCATCGAGAACTTTTAAGGGCTCGTGAGAAGTTACGCTTTGAAAAGCTCAATCCTTGAGCAAGAGCATGAGTTCTTAAAGGCAATCAATGATGATCTCCGTAAGAAAAGTTCTTCTTACATTGCCAAGCGTTTACTCTTATCTACTTACATGCCTCAAGTCAAGTCTAGTAACAAGAACAAGAAAGATTCTTCCTCTAGTAGTAATAATAATAATGCCAAATCCAATATTGTTGCTTCTAGTAGTTCCCTTGATTCCACTAATGATTCTCTTAGCCAAGTTACACTTGAGCAAGAAAATAGCTTACTGAAGGGAATTATAGAGAAAGGTGTATACAAGAGTCTTGCTGGAAGTAAGCAATTCGAGGAAATTGTACGCAAGCAAGGAAGGCACAGGAAGAATCAAGGTGTTGGTTTTGAACGAAAGTTCAATGCCAATGGAGTTGAGTGGGAAGAAGATCGATACCCCAAGACGAAGTTTGTTCCTCAACAAGTGAAGTAATATCCTACTTCATTCAAGGGAACACAAGCACAAGATGATCTTCCACCACAAAACCACAAGAACAAAGGCAAGGACAAGCTTCAAGAGGAGATTGATGCATTTGAAGACGCACCTAAGGCCTTGGTCAAGTGGGTTCCCAAGACTACGTCAAGTTCTACTTCATCAAGTACAACTACAACTCCAAGGATTCCCATCAAGATGATGTGGATCCTGAAGAAGAAGAACTAGAGTGTTCTTGAGGGTGACTCCGCCAACATTCTTCACTCATATCATTATGGCAAGGACAAGTGCAATCAACTTCCATATCTTGCACTAGTTCAAGGAGTCACAAACCCTCATGTTGGTAAGGAAAGGGACAAGGTAACCTAATGTTTTCATGGACATCATCTTGTGTGTGCATCACTCTATGTCTATTGATATTATTGTTTGTTCCTTGTGGGACTAACCCATGTAGCTATTGAAAGTGCAACTCACACCAAAGGATTGCTCCAAATGATCTACATCAACATTGAGCATCCACATCTTCAACACCTACATGAAGTCATCATCGACAAAAACCAAGGTTAGTTCATCCCTCTAAGGGGGGATCTCACATCTAGGGGGAGCTTAACTTTAAGAATTGACTCAAAGCAACTCTAATGATGTGAACACATCAATGCATTATGTAAAAGTGGTAACCCCACTTGAGCTTAAACGATGAGTATGACCTATGATCAAATGTTCTCATTTGACTCCTAAGTCAATATACTCATATATAGATGACCTAGTCATCGACAATTGTCTGATAGATGCTAGAATTGGTTGTGCATGCTTTGCCACATATTTCATTTGCCATTTTATTGTGTGAGCATGTTGGTTGCATATTTTACTCATTCGAGGACATCCACTTGTTGTTTCGATTGATTGGTTTCTTTTTCTTTGGCCAGGTGGATGGACAAGAATGCCTAAGAACCTTCTCTAGCTATCTATGCTTTTCTCGTCTCAAAGTCTATTCATGCTACATCACAAAATTTGATCAAGTCAGATTCGAACCACTCTGTGTGAGGAGCACTCGGAGTCCCCGATTCGTCATAGACTTAAACTTCCAAAACTTCTTTGTGCATTTCGGTCTGACCGATTCTTCCATTTCGGTCATACCGAGATCACTAACTCGATCTAGGTTTTCAATCTCGGTGCAACCGATTTGAACTTTTCGGTCACACCGAGTTGCGATAACTGTCAACAGTTATGCATCTCGGTGCCACCAAGTCGCTCCACTCGGTCACACCAACAGGGTCGGGCTATATATTCACACGGGCAAAAATTTGGAAAACTTTCTCCAAACCACTTCGCCCGCGCATAGCACGCTCTGCCTTCTAGGTCTCCGGATCGTCGACTTCGTTGCCAGCCGCCTCTTGTCGCTGGTCTCCGCCGCCGTCAACGGATTTCATCTCCGCCGTTGCTGCCATAGCGAGTTCATCACCGAACTAGGGTATGAACTTGATCACAGTGCTATCCTCGTCTGATTCTCAGCACATTGTGTTCATTATGATTCTTTCCACGATTGAAACAACTCTATCCAGTCAAAACAATCCTTAGAATAGATGCGATTTGAAAATTTAGGGTTAGGTTTCCGCCGAAACCATCTCGGACCCACCGAGTTGAAAAACTTGGTCCCACCGCGGCTAACGCCATTGCACTAGTAACTCTCGGTCTGACCGAGAATTGCTAATCGGTGTGACCGATTTTAGAACTTTGTGAAACCCTAGCAGTCATGGTGCCACCAAACTGTGACTTGGTCTGACCGAGTTCACTAGTTTAGGTTCCAAAACTGCTTCGGTATCACCGAGTTTGAAAATCGGTTGATCCGAAATGCTTTCTGTGGAAAACTAAAACTAAGTTTTTGAATCATTCTTTTGCAAAAATCTCTGCATTTTGTGATGCTCATCCACTCTATCTCATCTATAACTATTCATAGGGTCAGCAGTCAGTGTTTGCAGCATGTCAGTCCATTTTCTTCTGTCAGGGCTGCCAACGATCAACTGGATCCTAAGGCACACTCTTTTTCCCAATTCAGGTGACCACAACATGATCAGAGGGCATGCAATTAATTTGCTACACATATTTGATGTACCACAAAAATTCAAGGTCATGAGCCTCATGGTTGAGACTATCAAGAGGACAGCAGCAGACCAAAAGAGAAGTTGTGGATATGCTCCACAAATTCAAGAGTTGATTAACTCAAAGATGGGCACAGGAAAATATCTGTTGGATAAGGAATACTTTGTTCTCTATCCAGACTTTGAGGACAATCAAGTTGTGATGAATGAGAATGAACCATCATTAGTACAAGCTCAAGAGAAGAAGGAGAAAGCAAAGAAAGAGAAGGCTGCCAAGATGCCAACTCAAGAGGAGGCATCTGAGTACTTTTTGAAGAACAAGAAGGACCGGCTTGGTTACTTGATAGCATCAACTCTGAGGATTGAGAAGGGGTTGGCCACCCTAACTCAAAACCATGAGAGCATGGAAAGAATCATGGAACAAAAATTCTATGATTTAGATGTCAAAGTAACTGAGATTCAGTCAGTGGGGGAGCAGCTACAGGATGACATGCACGAGAGGAAGGGCAGGACAACTACTGATGCATTTGCCAAAGTGCCTCGAGTTCAGAGATCAGCTGCAGAGCCAGTAACAAACACCAGAGTCACTTCATCTGCACCGGCTACAGCTCCAGTGCAACCAGCTCCAGCACCAACTCCTTCAGCTCCATCCACATCAACTGAAGTCTTCGTCCAAGGAGCCATCTCTACACCACCAACTGAAGACCAAGCCTGAGAGATGATATAGTACTATGCATTTTCTAGGAACTTTTTGGTAACTTGTTGCCAAAGGGGGAGAAAAATGTATAGATCATAGGCTTTGAGAGAAAGAGTTTGCTTTTGTTCTCTCTTGTCTTCTTGGTTGAACTTTGTTTGCTTTTGATTGCTTGAGATACTATGCTATTATCTGTGAGACATTGATGATCATGTGTTTGATCATAAGCTACACTTATGCTTGTTAGATGATATTATCTTACTTATCCTTATATGATCATTCACTTTGCTTGGTGATGAGTGCATGTATTCAATCTTTATTATTTTGAGCGCTCCACCAAGATGTATGTGACATGGAAGAGTAACCCATGAGCCTAATTCCTTGTGCATTTGCAGTCCAAAGCAAATCTTAAACTATGCACAAATTTAGGGGGAGCTCTTGCTTATCACATACTTCTCAATGCGACGATGTTTTTCAATCTTATTATCATTTGTCGAAGCTTTGATCTATATGTTGTCATCAATTACCAAAATGGGGGAGATTGAAAGTGCAACTATCCCTAGGTGGTTTTGATAATTCATAACAACATATAGCTCATTGAGCTAATGCTATTCCAAGACAAATATTTCAGGAAAGCTCAATGAATGGCATGGCATGGATGATGAAAGTGGATCCCTCAAAATATTAAGGACAAAGGATTGGCTCAAGCTGAAAAGCTCAAGAATCTACATTTTACATTTTAGTGATCCATGATCAAATTGAGTCTATAGGAAAAGTCAATACTATCAAGGAGGGATGAGGTGTTGCTTAATGAGCCTCTTGCTTCAAGTGCTTAGTGATACGCTCCAAAAACCCTCAATTACTTTCTCACATCCACATATGACCTAAACCCAAAGTCAAAATCGGTCCTACCAATTCTTTCTATCTGGCGCCACCGAGTTCAAATGTCATAGCCACTACCACAAACCCTAGGAAAATCGGTCTCACCGGTAGGGATCTCGATCTCACTGAGATGGGATTGTAATCTCTTTGTTTCCCTTTGTAACGTTCGGTCTAACCGAAGTGAGCGATCGGTCCCACCGAGATTGCAATGTAAACTCTCTATTTCCCTTTCGTAACATTTTGGTCTCACCGAAAAGAGCGAATCGGTCCCACCGAGTTTACCTGACCAACTCTCTGGTTAGCTAATTACCAAAATCGGTCTCACCGAGTTTGCGTAATCGGTCTCACCAAGATTACTTTATGCCCTAACCCTAACCATATCGGTCCCACCGAGTTGCATGTCGGTCCCACCAAAAATCCTAACGGTCACTAGATTTGCTAAATTGGTCCGACCGAGTTTCTCGATTCAGTCCCACCGAGTTTGGTAAATTGTGTGTAACAGTTAGAATTTGTGTGGAGGCTATATATACCCCTCCACCTCCTCTTCATTGGGGAGAGAGCCATCAGAACAAACCTACACTTCCAACTTACCAGTTCTGAGAGAGAACCACCTACTCATGTGTTGAGGCCAAAATATTCCATTCCTACCATATGAATCTTGATCTCTAGCCTTCCCCAAGTTGCTTTCCACTCAAATATTCTTTCCACCAGATCCAAATCCTATGAGAGAGAGTTGAGTGTTGGGGAGACTATCATTTGAAGCACAAGAGCAAGGAGTTCATCATCAATGCACCATTTGTTACTTCTTGGAGAGTGGTGTCTGCTAGATTGGCTAGGTGTCACTTGGGAGCCTCCGACAAGATTGTGGAGTTGAACCAAGGAGTTTGTAAGGGCAAGGAGATCGCCTACTTCGTGAAGATCTACCGCTAGTGAGGCAAGTCCTTCGTGGGCGACGGCCATGGTGGGATAGACAAGGTTGCTTCTTCGTGGACCCTTCGTGGGTGGAGCCCTCCGTGGACTTGCGCAACCGTTACCCTTCGTGGGTTGAAGTCTCCATCAACGTGGATGTATGATTTCACCACCTATCGGAACCACGACAAAAACATCTGTGTCTCTAATTGCGTTTGAATCCTGCAAACCCTTCCCTTTACATTCTAGCAAGTTGCATGCTTTAATTTCCGCTGCTCATATACTCTTTGCATGCTTGCTTGAATTGTGTGAAGATTACTTGACTTTTACAAAGATAGCTAAAATCTGCCAAAGTCTAAAATTGGGAAAAGGTTAAGTTTTTAATTGGTCAAGTAGTCTAATCACCCCCCCTCTAGACATACTTCAAGGTCCTATAGGTTTGGTAGGGGCCTGGTCCTTGTTTGTGGTTTTGTGCCCGACAGGCCTAGCCCAGCGACAACAAACTGAGGGTACCAACATGATAGCCTGCCGAGGAAAACTTGTTTACTTGAATGTATAGAGGCATTTCACCTCTGCATGGATATGATACATGCACAAGTACCTGACAAAGCTTGTATTTTTCATTAATATGCTAATAAGCAAGTACAGATCTTACAGGACACAAACATGGGTAAAGAGGATTGCATAATTTATACTAAAGTTTGGCCAATGCCTACATGTTTTAGACTGAAAAAAGATAAGTGCCCCGTAATCCCTTTCTTGTCCCTCTCCTCCTGGGCACCAATATGGGAGGTGAAGAGGGCAAAAAGGAGCGCCTTGGCAGAAGCCCAACCTGACCCCTTCAGGCCCCTTTGGTGAGGAGCCTGACAAGACCGGGAGGGCGCGGGCGAAGGTGATGGTGTAGAGAGTGGCGGAGGCGACCCCCTGGCCACTGCCACCAGGGCCAGTAGGGCACGACAGGGCGAATGAAGCTGAAGCCCATGAGGAAGCCTACCAGGGTCCAGCTGGAAGGCTGCTGGAGGAGCCAAAGGCACCATCCACGCCTCCACATCCAACTCCCTAGCAAATCGCCTTGTCGGAGAGGAGATGCAGGTGCAGATGGTGGTGCCACCGCCTAATGGTGATGGTGTAGCTGGCGTTCAACTGAAGTCGTGGCCATCGTCCTCCCTGTCAGTTCCGCCACCGTCCTCCTCATTGCTATCGCTCGAGGAGGAGCTTTTGTCGTCAGTCGCCCTAAGCGAGCACCCGAGCACCCAAAGACCTTGACGGAGAGCAGATCCACCTCCATTAATTTAAAATGGAGGACGTGCCCCTCCGACAAGCTATGGGCGTGAGCAAAGGTCTTCCAGTTTAGTCATTATACAGGCAAAGGTGTTCCATCTTTCGATGAGATGGTGGTTATCGTTTTTGATGAAGTAGACTTTGACGATCCTACTACGAAGGTGTGAAGACGTCGAGCCTTAGCAATCACTAAACCAACTCCCAGAGGTTATCGACAAGACCGGAGCACGATCATCCTGACCACGAGGGTCTATTTTGTGTAAGCAAACAAAGAACAATCGCGACACTAAAATTGCAATCTGGATATGCAAATAAAAGAGGAAAGCTTTATTGATGAACGTGGGGTTCTGTGACGTCTTTGTCTGGTCGTTGAACACAAACAAAGTATGCGAAGTTGCAGCTATGGAGAACTTTAATCTAAACAAAACCCAAAGTCTAAACGGTGCCTAAGGGATTCACAGTCCTCAAGTGTAACAAGTCTTCAGGTCACGCAGACAGAAAGACTTCAGTGATGCCAAACACTCTTTGGGCTCTGGGAGTTTTGGGCTTTGTCCTCACAAGGATTTCTCTCTCAAACTCTTCGGAGGTGGGTTGCTTTCAGAGACAAAAGTCGTGCACTAACTCTAAGAAGCCACCAATTTATGGTGTAGGGGGTGGGCTATTTATAGCCACTTGGCAACCTGACCTGATTTGTCGGAAATGACCCTGGGTCACTAAGGAACTGACACGTGTCACAACGGTCAGATTTCAAACACACGCGACAGCTTGATTTGGGCTACAAGTAAAGCAGACTTATCTTACTCTGGATAAGATTTGCTCTCATTGTCTTCGCTCAAAGACATAGGAATTTGGTTGAGCATCACATCAGTCACTCTGACTTTGTTCACTTGGACCCCACTTAACAGTGCGGTGGTTCCTATGACTCAACAAAGAAGAAAGGAAACAACGAAACTACTAAGTCTTCGCACTCCATAGTTTTCACTCAATGTCTTCTTCTATCATAGTCTTCAATGTGAATATCTTCACGTACCACCATTATCTTCAATGTCTTCATACATTTTTAGGGGTCATCTCCGGTAGGTAAACCGAATCAAAGAGGGACTACCACCTGTGTTATCCTGCAATTCTCACAAACACATTAGTCCCTCAACCACATTTGTCGTCAATACTCCAAAACCAAACTAGGGGTGGCACTAGATGCACTTACAATCTCCCCCTTTTTGGTGATTGATGACAAACTGGTTGAAGTTTTCAACGGGGATAAAAATATGTGAAATTGTAAAGGATGAGGTATTGTCTTTGTAAGTAGCAAAAGGCTCCCCCTGAAGATGTGCATATAAATAATTTGCTTTTGGAATGCAAATGCACATGGCAGGTTCTACTTGTGGAGATCCTCTTCAACTTATGAAGACAATTCATCATGCATGACCTGATGTAACGAATATAATGGCATGCATAATGAAAAATGGACGTCTGCAAAATGATTGAAGTGCAGAAGTTATCGTCGCACATGCGGAATTTATCATCGCATCACAAAATAGCAAATAAGTAGCAGACGACCATCTTACAACTCAGAGAACCAAATGTATCAAAAGCAAGAGTTGTAAACACAAGGCAAAATATAATGCAACCGCCCATAAGAACCCGCTTGAAGACTATCAACTCATAGATTCTCCCCCTTTTGTCAGTAAGGACTAAAAAGGGATGAAGACATTGAGCCTCTACTCGTTCCCAGAAGGAGTGGGAGAAGATGCAGGGTTGGTGTCGAGGTTTGGCGGTGCAGACGAACTTGGAGCAGTGTCGATGCGTGTTGGAGGTGGCTAAGTAGCATCATCTTGATCATCGATCACACGAGCATTCACAGTTGCAGCAGAAGAGGAGAACTCGAAGTCTTCAAGAGATGGAGTGCGCTGCAGAATAGCATTTCTGGGTGGAGTGGAATCAAACTTGAATCGCTCTGAGAAGCCGTCGTCCTGAAGATCTCCCTCAGCACATATAAAGCGTCAGCCCTTTCCATGTGCGTCGACAGGTTTCATGAGCTACAAAGGCATTCTTGGTTGCAAGGTTGCGAATGTGATTGACATTAGTCATGATGCTCTGCATCTGGCGCTTGAGCCAATCATGATGCCTATCATGTTTCTGATGCAGGCCAACGAGAAGCTCTCGGTCATTAAGAACACGAGATCGCTTTCGAGGCCGTTGAGCAATTGTGCTGTTAGTGGCTTCAGTTGGGGCACGGTGAGGTGCACATGTAGTACCAGCCAACGGATAGACACAAGTGGCAGCCAGCACACCTTCAATGGGCTGAGTGAAGCTCTGATGATCAACATTATGAAGATACAGTGGCTCTTTGTCAGGCTCTGGATAGATGGCTTCAACAGACATATCAACATCTGGCAAGAAGACAATGTGGTTCCGTGCAGATGGCTGATAGTTGAAGGCAGTGTGAAGCTTGATCAGACGCATGATCCATGGAGCATAGAACTTCAAGCCAAAAATGTCAGATCCTGATGCAGCAAGTTGGCGGATGAATAAATCTTGTGCATTGAAGCTTTTGCCATGAAGAATATGGAAGACCAATGGCTTCATTGCACCTTCTAGCTTAGCCTGTGGAGAATGTCCTTTGATAGGCCAGAGAGTTCGCCTTATGATGTGATAGATCGTGCGTGGCAGATACTCAAGGTCTTCAACAAAGAACTCCATAGGATATTCTGCATCTGGAGGCAATGGCTTCATCATGCTCATCATCTGGCTCATGTTGGGTTCAGGCTTGTGAAAGATGCTCTCCACTGCTGCAGTGTGAAGCTGACAACCAGGCTCATCGAGATCACCTGGAGTGGGCAGGCCAGTAAGCTCAATGGCATCAAATGCTTTGGCTTCATGATGGACATTGCCTGTCATCCACTCAAGGACCCAAGTCTTCGGATACCTGTTGTAGCCTCGGATATGCAAAGTGGCGTAGAATTGGAGCAGCAACTCTTCATTCCAGTGCTCCTTGTTAGTGACAAAAGGCAGTAAGCCAGCCTCTCTGAAGAAATCAAGGGCTTCTTCCAAGCAGGGTAGGCCAGCTATGGCTTCAGTATCAAGACGCATATGCGGAAATATGCGGCCTTGGTTGTACATAATGCATGAATAGTAGATGCGCTGTTGATAGCTCCAGAACCAATCAGATGAAATCTTGGGCTTGGTGTAGGGGTTCTTGTCGATATCGATGAAGGTGTTGTGTGCAATGAAGCCGTTGACATTGAAGGATCCTGGTGAAGTGGCAGTACCTAGAAATCTGGGTAGTCTTGGCTTTGGCTTCTGAATCTGAGGCCTGTGCTCGACATGGTAGTCAAATTGAGGACCAGCAGCAGCTGGAGAAATCATAATAGGCCATCTGACAGTTACCAGCTAGCCATAGTTGTATGCTTGCTCGATAGTGTGTGGCCTTGGAGGCGGAACAGGAGCAGTGGCATTAACTTCAGGCTGCATATTGGCAACAGGTGCGGCATTGACTTCATCTGCTTGATGGGCTTCATTGGCTTCATTGGTCACTGTTGCATTGACCACTGTAGGCTCCACATTAGCGTCAGCCATGACAACGTCATCGGCTTCAGGAATGTCATGTGTGGCAGCCTTAGGGTTCTCACCCTCCACTTGAGTAGCTGGAGGTACTTGCATGGACTGATTCTCTTCATTAACTTCTGCTTGTGTTGTAGGGGGAGTAGCGACACGCTCTTCTTCTTGTGTTAATCTGGCTGATGCAGCCGGAGGGTCTTCAGCAGCATTGTCTTCAGACACAGGGACCGTCACAAAAGGATTGTCTTCAGGGAACACTTGACGTGCCACTAAGCTTGACAAGTTGGAGTCCTCTTCTGTGATGGTGGTCATGGAGGGCTTCAAGCCTTTGCGAAGCCGTTGGTATACAGGCGATGCCTTTGGCGATGGTGAAGTCTCCATGTAGTTGTCATCATTTGACATGGGGCTGATGACGGGCACGCTTGACGGCTGGGGTGTACTTGGTGAGTCTTGTGGGGTAGCTTGCTGGGGGTGATCAGCCCACGATGCATCTTGTGATATTGGCGTCAAAGGACGACCAATGCTGATAAGCTCACTGTTTGTTTGAACAGGTGATCATACCTATGGGCGCTCGATCTGAGGAAGTACTGCACATCTTGAGCAATATCTTCAGTCGCAATGGGGTCGACGACTGGAACTTCTTGAGCTTCAGGAGCCTCTGTGGAAGCAGGCTTATGAACAATCATCCGACGTTCTTGGTTTGCAGACGGAGGGGGAACAAAGGCAAGGGGTTCAACAACAAGGGGCTCTGTAGGAGGAGCCCGTTCTCTTCTCTTGGTCTTTCTCTTCTTAGGGGTGGTTCTTCATCAGTGGTGCGCTTGGTTTTCCGCTTCCTGGCTTCGGCTTCAGCTGCCTTGGTTTTCTTCTGTTCAGAAGCCACTGAAGGAGCCTTGAGCTTCGAGCTGCGCATGCTGGCAGGGAAGACAATGTGTGGTTCTTCCTGCCGTGGTTCCTCAGTTTGGGCTTCAGATGACTTCTTTTTCTTGGCAGCCATTGAGGGGTCAATGCCAGGGCAGCCAAGTGCCTTGCGCTTTTCAGCTTCATTGTAGGCTTGAACGCATTTGTCAGCGAGTGCTTTCATGCGCGCTCTTGAGCCTTTGGCTTCCTCGCATTTCTTTCGAAATGACTCCTTGAGGTCATTGAGCATCACCTTGAACTTTTGCACATCAGCCACATTCAGCCTGGCGACATGCTTCTTGAACTGTTCCTTCTCGAAGTCGATCTTTCGCTTCAGTTCAATAATGCACTGGGCCAGAGCAAGTTCAGGAGCTATGGCGCCTTGAAAAGCAACGCTGACGCCAATGGGAAGCTGAAGGTCATCAAAGCTGAGCTCCTGATTATCAAACCACTCATCAATGAAGTTCTTCAGAATGTTGACATCAAAGAGGGGCAGATCGTTGAAGATCTCCGCCTCTTGCTTGCTCTTGATCAGCTGTTCCAAAGCATCCTCACCAAATTCTTCATCAGAAGACAAGTCAATGGGTTCAGACTCATTCCTCAGAATGGCAGCAGGCATCAGTGCTTGACTCAGTTTTTGAACAGGTGCCTTCTGAGGCTTCTCATGCCTCTTGGAGATACGAGAGAGATCTTCAGAGTCATTGCTTGGAGCAGCAGATGATTTTGAAGCTTTAGTCTTATTTTGCTTCTTAGGCTTTGGAGGTGGAGGTGGAGCTTCGTCAGTGTCAGCATCATCATCATCAGAATGATCCACTTTGGCACCACGAACAGTAATGTGAGTGATGAGGCCAGCAAGATTGTAGAAGGGGACAATCCTGTTTTCATTGGCTTCACGGGTGCCATCATCCCGATGTGCGGAGGGACCAGGGTTGAAGTCAAGCCCCGGATCCTTCTTGTTCGTAGCAGCTGAGTTTTTGGCAAACTGGTAATTGCGCTTGAACAAACTGTCTTCATGACACCAGAGTAGTGAGGACGGATCAGCATTCTCAGGTTGTGGTCCGCACACCATGCAAGGATAGAAGCCTTGCTCAATAGCTTCAGCCTGATTCCTGGGTGGAAGATTTCTGTACAGAATATCATTCCAGGGTGCCTTGATGGCATTCTTCTCTGCATATTCCTTGGTGATGAAGCGGTATCTGAACCACTCTTCTGCCCAATATCTTCGAATCCATTGGATTCAATTCTTGCATTCGGTATAGGTTTCCTCTAGATCTGTTTTGTACATCTCATGCAAATCAGGTGGTAAATCCTTGGAAGTGTCACCACGATGCTGTCTGCCTCCCTTTCTCGCTGATTTTCTAGTTACCATGAAGTGTAAACTAAAAGGCTTCAGTACTTTCAAAGGCTTCAAGCGGCTGGACTGACAGGAACTAGCTTCAGGTGAGTTGATGTGACTCTGCAAGAACTCTGCAAACGAATGCAGACTATGAGAACCAAGGGATTCTCCCACGGACATGTACCTATGACAGCATTAAAGGTGCGAGGGAAGGGGACGAGGTCATATGCATTCTCAGAAGATTTTGAAGATAAATCAGTTTGAAGACATTGACCTCATAACGCGAAGACATTCACTTATATGATGAGAGTTTGTTCCAGAGTTGTACAAATCCAAGAATAAGTACAAGTGAGGAATCTAACTTGTGAAGAAGCATAAGTGAATATACTAGGCAGAATATGAGATGCAGAAAGAGATAGATCCATGTTCGAAGATCTAGAAACCACTTTAGGTAAGAAGAGATGAATCTATCGGATCAAAAGGACGGTAAAAAGTAAACTTTTATTACCACACGATGAACTGCTAGACGGAGCGGAGATGGATGCCGAGCAGTTCGATCTCCCATGCCCTAACTTGGCGACGGAAGACACCTACGGCGACGGCGGAGAAGACGAGGTCCGCGGCCGGCGTGAGGACGGCGTCGAGGAGGTCGCGGCAGCTAAGCCGGCGTCGTCGAGAGCTAGCGTAGGCGCTAGGGTTTGTGAGAGATGGAGAAGGAGGAAGAAGGATTTTGACCAAGACGGGACAGGCATTTGTAAGGATAGAGACAGCACAGCGCAATTACGCAGGTGCCCCTAGCGGTTCACATCTGATGGACACATGGAGAACATGCAACTTATTGGAAGTTGTTCCACGTCCCACGCACGCCTGGATTGTCGGGGTGGTCGTTCCGAATTCTCCAGGTTTCATGCAAAAAGGATAAGTCATTAAAGCTAGAAATAAATGTTTGTCTCTGTATCTTCTGCTGACAAGGACGCAGAGAAGACATTCGACAGTTTCAACAGAATGCATATGATTTGGATAGATAGAGCTTGAGATAGAAAGCATAGAGGGATTAGGGTCCAATCATTCACTTAGTTCAAAATATTCAAACAAGAAGACATAGCCATAAGTGAATGCTGTAGAGGACAAAATACAGTATATATATATATATATAACAGTGTAAAGCCAAACCAATAACCATGAAGTCAAATTAATGTTGAAGTTAAATCAATTGTGAAGACTTTGCAAATATGACGCCATGAGGAAACACTTCATAAGAGTTTTGTGGTGGAGTTACCCACCGTATAGGAAGTATTAGACCCAGACACGGCGCACAATTATCATGGCGCTCTGAAGTCAATTTCCACGTTAATGTATTCACACTCAGAGTGTATGTCTTCATTGATTGAAGATATACATTACTTCATGTGTTGCATATCTAAGTCATCAACATGCATAAGTGTTAGGATGAGTGCCTAATCACAGGACATTCAAGGATTCCAAGGTATTTAGCTCACACCTTAAGTTGCAAAACCTTTTCTCATCCAAGGGCTTAGTGAAGATATCAGCCAACTAATCTTCGGTATTGACGTGAATGATATCAATATCTTCTTTCATAACATGATCTCTGAGGAAGTGATGACGAATTTCAATGTGCTTTGTCTTCGAGTGTTGAACTGGGTTATTGGCAATTTTGATAGCGCTTTCATTATCGCAGTAGAGTGGCACATGCTTTAGGTGAATGCCATAGTCCTTAAGGGTTTGCTTCATCCACAGAAGCTAAGTGCAGCAAGATCCAGCAGCAATGTATTCAGATTCAGCAGTTGAGAGTGATACACAGTTCTGCTTCTTTGAAGATCAACAGACGAGGGATCGACCCAGAAAGTGACATGTGCCTGATGTAGACTTGCGATCCACCTTGTCACCAGCATAATCAGCATCCGAAAAACCAACCAGATCAAACTCTGAGCCCTTTGGATACCATAATCCTAGTGTTGGGGTCTAAGACAAATATCGAAGAATTTGCTTCACAGCTAAGTGATGCGACTCCTTTGGTGCCGCTGGGAATCAGGCACACATGTAAACACTAAGCATGATATCTGCCTAGATGCACATAAGTAAAGTAAAGAACCAATCAGGGAGCGGTATACCTGTTGATTGAAATCTTTACCATTGACGTCGGGGCTTAGATGACTTTTGGTTGGCATTGGCGTCGTGTATCCTTTGCAATCTTGCATTCCAAACTTCTTCGGGCAATCTTTGAGATATTTTTCTTGAGATATGAAGATGTCGTTGCGCTGCTGACGGATTTGAAGGCCGAGAAAGAACTTCATCTCTCCCATCATGGACATTTGATATTGTTCTTGCATCATGTGAGCAAATTCATCACTGTATTTCTTGTTGGTGCAACCGAAGATAATGTCATCCACATAGATTTGGCACACAAACAGTTCACCATCATATGTCTTCGTGAAGAGACTGGGATCTAGAGAACCAGGTTTGAAGCCTTTGCTCTTCAGGAAGTCTTTGAGTGTGTCATACCAAGCATGAGGGGCTTGTTTGAGGCCATACAATGCCTTGTTGAGCTTGTATGCCATATCAGGATGTTTTGGGTCTTCAAAGCCAGGCGGTTGTGCAACATATACTTCTTCTTCAATCTTTCCATTAAGAAAGGCACTCTTCACATCCATTTGATACAGAAGGATGTTATGATGATTTGCGTAGGCTAGCAGTATGCGAATGGCTTTGAGCCTAGCCACTGGAGCAAATGTTTCATCGAAGTCAATTCCTTCAACTTCTGTGTATCCTTGAGCAATGAGCCATGCTTTGTTTCTGACTACTTGACCATGCTCGTCTTGTTTGTTGCGATATATCCATTTTGTGCCTATTATGTTGTGCTTGCACGGATCAGGATGCTTGACTAATTCCCACACATTGTTCAACTCAAACTGTTGAAGCTCTTCTTGCATAGCTTGAATCCATTCAGGTTCCATGAAGGCTTCAGCAACTTTATTGGGTTCAGATATTGAGACAAATGCAAAGTGCCCTCAGAAATTTGCTAGTTGTGTTGCTCTTGAACGAGTGAGTGGACCAGGTGCATTGATGCTATCGATTATCTTCTCAATTTGTACTTCATTTGCAACACGAGGATGAACTGGACGAAGATTTTGCTCCTACTGAACATTGTCATCATTTGGGGGATTGTCTTCAGGCTGAGCAATGTCTTCTGGTTGATCAGGTGCAGAATTAATGAGTTTTTCTTCAGGATGGGCATCTGATAGTATGATCTCTCATGTTCCCATTAGCTTGATTGATTCACTGGAAGGTACTTCATCTAGCATAATTGGCAGGTGCTCTCTTTGTGAGCCATTAGTTTCGTCGAACTGCACATCCACAGTTTCAACCACTTTATAGTGAAAGAGGTTGAAGACTCTATAGGAGTGCGAGTCCTTTCCATAACCAAGCATAAAACCTTCATGTGCTTTCGGTGCAAATTTTGAAGTGTGATGTGGATCCTTGATCCAACACCTAGCACCAAATACTCTGAAGTAGCTTACATTTGGCTTTTTACCAGTTAGGAGCTCATAGGATGTTTTATTTAGAAGCTTGTGAAGATAAACACGGTTGATGACATGACATGCAGTATCAATGGCTTCAGGCCAGAATTTTCTTGGAGTCTTGTATTCGTCAAGCATCGTCCGAGCCATCTCAATAAGGGTTCTGTTCTTGCGCTCCACGATGACATTCTGCTGAGGTGTGTAGGGAGCAGAAAAGTCATGAGTGATGCCTAAGGTGTCAAGATAGAGGTCGAGGCATGTGTTCTTGAATTCTGTGCCGTTGTCACTCCTAGTGTGCTTGATCTTGACGCCATAGTTGTTCATGGCGCGGTTGGCGAAGCGTCTGAAGACATCCTGCACTTCAGTCTTGAAGAGAATTACGTGCACCCAGGTGTATCTTGAATAATCATCAACAATAACGAAACCATAGAGACAAGCAGTAGAAGTGAGAGTAGAGTAGTGAGTGGGACCAAACAAGTCCATGTGGAGCAACTCAAAAGGTCGAGATGTACTCATGATTGTCTTCGAGGGATGCTTGGCCCTTGTCATCTTCCCAGCTTCACAAGCACCACATAGATGATCTTTCTTGAACTTGACATCTTCGATGCCTATGACGTGCTTCTTCTTGGCGAGAGTGTGTAGGTTCCTCATGCCTGCATGCTGCCTCTGATGCCAGAGCCAGCGCTCTGAAGACTTGGCGAGAAGACATACGGCCATCTGTGGTCCTGCTGAGAAATCTACCATGTACAGATCATCTTTCCTATACCCTTCGAAGACTAGAGACTTGTCAGATTCCATTAGTACAAGACAACGATATTTTCCAAATAGCACAATCAGGTTTAAGTCACAAAGCATTGAGACAGACATTAAGTTGAAACCAAGGGATTCAACAAGCATGACTTTGTCCATGTGATGATCCCTTGAGATTGCAACTCTACCTAGGCCCAATACCTTGCTTTTACTAGTGCCAGCGAATGTGATGTGACTTTTATCACATGGACGTACGATCGAGTCCATGAGAAGACTTCGATCACCAGTCATGTGGTTGGTGCATCCGTTGTCCATAATCCATTCTGTCGCACGAGGTGTCGTACCCTACAGTGCAGTTAGGAGGATAGGCTTCACAAAGAGTGTTGAGAAGCATAAGTATTTGACGCACACGAGGATTATCATAGCTTAGATCAAGGTTAGGACTCATAGTATGATTGGCAAGCGATTCAGATGTGAAATATATAGTAAGATCATTTGGGCATTTTATCTTGCATCCCACAATGTGTTTTAGGTCCCCAGCAACAGCATCGGACGCCTTTGATTTCAGGCTGGAGACCTTTCTCTGCAAAAGAAAGTTAATTCTTCTTCACCACCCACATCTTTAGGGGTGGCTTAGAAGCAATGAGTCTAAGTGCAGCATCTGAGAATTTTGGCTTTGGGGCCCTAGCAAATAGCCTTGCAGGAGAAGCATGATACTCATATGAATAAGTAGAAAAGTTCTTAGTTCTATGAACATAGCGGTTTGAAGACACACGCTCATATCCATAAGTCTGAGTATGGTTTCCCTGCAGAACATTGGCGTTAGGGTGACTCAGGTAAGTCTTGTATCTGTATGAAGCCTTTGGGCCATATGAAGCCATATGTCTAGGGTTTGTCTTCTTCCTTGGTGGTGTCATGATGACATTCACAGGAAGGTTCTCGATACACTGCTTAGGTACCCAGATCTTCTTCATAGGTGGTCCATTCCTGCAGTTAGTACCAATATACCTGGCAAACACTTCACAATTCTGATTCTTAAATAGTTTATAGT
The DNA here is from genome assembly GCF_002162155.2 of Triticum dicoccoides. Taxonomy (NCBI): domain Eukaryota; kingdom Viridiplantae; phylum Streptophyta; class Magnoliopsida; order Poales; family Poaceae; genus Triticum; species Triticum dicoccoides. Next base: position 381,535,033 of record NC_041385.1, on the reverse strand, counting down.
TTGCATCAAAGGATTCATCAATGATAGTAGGGTTAGCGCAAGTGAAACCAGATAGGGTGGATGGATCTACTGAAGGTTCCTTTGCAGCAACCCATGTGGTTTTGGGGTACTGCTCAGGCTTCCAGTACGACCCATCAACATTCTTTTTCCTCTCAAACCCAATACCCTCTTTTCTAGGGTTTCGGTTCAGAATCTGCTTTTTGAGGACATCACATAATGTCTGATGCCCTTTGAGGCTTTTGTACATGCCTGTCATGTACAATTCCTTCAGCCATGCATCATCAGTGATACTTGCATTGTCCTCAGATGAGGAATTAGTGACAGCAGAGACATATGAAGAATTTGTAGTATTTGAAGCATTTGAACATTCAGATGAGTAATTGATAGTTTCATGTTCAATGCACTTCAGACATGGATGAACAAATTCTTCCTGTGTAACGCTGATTTGTTGAGCAAGTAATGAATCGCACTCCTTCTGAAGATCTTCATAATCCACTCTTAACTTTTCAAGATCTTGCTTTCTTTGAAGACATTCAGAAGAAAGCTTCTCGTGATCAGACAAGAGAGCATTATGTTGATCTTGAAGGGCGTCAAACTTGGTATGAAGTCTCTGAAGACTCTCAGCCAATGCTTTTGACTGATCCATTTCTTCACCCAACATATCATCGCTCTTACTAAGCATGTTTTGAACCCTTTCCAAGGCTCTTTTTTGTTTAGTGGCAAGGGAAGCAAGTTTGACATAGTCGGGGCCAAATTCATCACCTGATTCATCATCACTAGATTCAGAAAGGTAGCATTCAGTTACCTTAGCACCCCCTGCCATGAGGCATGGTGAATATGATGGTGATTCAGGTGCAAAGGTCATCTCTTTAAGAGACTCCTTGTAATCCTCAAACCAAGGATCATGACGAGTACGATGACCTTCATAGACCTCAGAAAGCCGGTCTCAGATTAGCTTCACATGACGTTCCTGAACTGATTTCGGGACAAACCGGAGCAGATGGCAACCTTTGCCGTGAGGTTCAGTAGAGTGTACTTGCGAATGTCATCAGCCTCCGCCATCTTGCATAGATCGGTAAGTCCAATCTCAGTGACGGTCCACAGTTCGTTGTCCATAGCCATGAGTCTCTTCTTCATCATGGCCTTCCATCGAGGATACTCATGACCATCAAAGGTGGGGAAAGATACGTTCCTCAATCCTGCAGTCGACATAGCTTAACTCTAGGTGGTTAAACCGAATCACACAGAACAAGGGAGCACCTTCCTCTGATACCAATTGAAAGTGCTAGTTATCGACTAGAGGGGGGTGAATAGGCAATTTTTATGAAAGTCTTCAAAACATGAAAGTTTCGAAGACAAACACGAAATCAGGACCTTTAAACATGCAGTGGAAGATGAACTACACAAGGCAAGCCATAGTCAGACAAGTATGAAGCTAAAGCATGATGACATATAATAGCTAGGTAGTAGGATCAGGATGGAAGATAGTGCGAAGCCAATCAGAACAAGTAGTCACACAGTGAAGTCAAATAGGCATAGCAATCAGGCAATGACTTCACAAAGACGAACTGTAAATAAGGAGAGTAAGAGATAGAACCAGCGCGTTGTGAAGACAAGGATTTGTTCGACTAGTTCCAGTTGCTGTGACAACTATACGTCTGGTTAGGGAGGCTGAGATTGAACTCAGAAGACCGTGTCTTCACCTTATTCCCCTTGAGCTAAGGACACACAGTCCTCGCCCAATCACTCTGGTAAGTCTTCAAGGTAGACTTCCAAACCTTCACAGACTTCATTCACCGGCAATCCACAATTACTCTTGGATGCTCAGAACGCGACGCTTAACCGGCTGGAGGATTCACAAACCTCAAGTGTAGCAAGTCTTCAGGTCACGCAGACAGAAAGATTTCAATGATGCCAAACACTCTTTGGGCTCTGGGAGTTTTGGGCTTTGTCCTCACAAGGATTTCTCTCTCAAACTCTTCGGAGGTGGGTTGCTCTCAACGACAAAAGCCGTGCACTAACTCTGAGCAGCCACCAATTTACGGATTAGGGGGTGGGCTATTTATAGCCACTGGGGAACCCGACCTGATTTGTCCGAAATGACCCTGGGTCACTAAGGAACTGACATGTGTCACAACGGTCAGATTTCAAACTCACGCGACAGCTTGACTTGGGCTACAAGTAAAGCTGACTTATCCTACTCTGGATAAGATTTGCTCTCATTGTCTTGGCTCGAAGACATAGGAATTTGGTTGAGCATCACATCAGTCACTCTGACTTTGTTCACTTGGACCCCACTTAACAGTGTGGTGGTTCCTATGACTCAACAAAGAAGAAAGGAAACAACGAAACTACTAAGTCTTCGCGCTCCATAGTCTTCACTCAATGTCTTCTTCTATCATAGTCTTCAATGTGAATATCTTCATGTACCACCATTATCTTCAATGTCTTCATACATTTTTAGGGGTCATCTCCGGTAGGTAAACCGAATCAAAGAGGGACAACCACCTGTCTTATCCTGCAATTCTCACAAACACATTAGTCCCTCAACCATGTTTGTCGTAAATACTCCAAAACCAAACTAGGGGTGGCACTAGATGCACTTACAACCCCAAAGTCCCGTCTTGATGTAGTGTTCGAGTTACTGGCTACTATTGCTGGCACCAGCTCTTAGAACTCGCTGTCGGATATCGGGTTCCGGCAAAACCCTTAAGGTTCGAACACTGGGGTGCGCACGAAGACCTCTCCCTACCAAAACACGCCCTCAGCCTCGCCGCGATTTCTAAGCTAGATCGATGAACAACACAAGAGACACGAGGTTTATACTGGTTCGGGCCACCGTTGTGGTGTAATACCCTAATCCAGTGTGTGGTGTGGTGGATTGCCTCTTGGGCTGATGATGAAAAGTACAAGGGAAGAATAGCCTCGCGAGGAGAGGTGTTCTTGGGCTGGTGTGGTGTACGGATGGACTCAACTTGGATCCCCCTCACTACTGTGGTGGCTAGCTCTATTTATAGAGGCACTGGTCCTCTTCCCAAATATTGAGCGGGAAGGAATCCAACAACGGCCATTTTAAAAGGGGATAGCTAGTACAAGCTATCCAGACTAGGTGGTCTCCGCTTGCCAAAGGCACTGGTGATGACGCCATCTTGGGCTCCGTGGTGACCTCTGTCCTGCCGCTCTGCTGGTCTTGGTCTCGTTGCACCGATAAGGAAACATTTGCCTGATGCCCCGGTACTCCACGCCTGCGCTTGCCCCCTTTGCACCAAATAGGAAACAAGGACACTGCGCGGGCTGGCGCCCTCCTGGCCTTGGTCGTCATGGCTTACGTCATGGGCACCTCGCGAGGTACCCATTGCCTTGATCTCTCCGCCACCTCGTGAGCCTGCCTGGTGATGCTGCTCCTGAGGAGGCCTTGCATCGTCCGCCCCGTGAGGCTTGGCCCCTCACGAGGGTCTTGAGCGCTTGGTTGATGAAGACGGGCCGTACTGGGCCACTGGTAGAGCCACGCTACAGGACGCAGGCAGGCAAGTCTAGGGACCCCCGTTCCCAGAACGCCGACAGTAGCCCCCGGGTCCAAGGCGTGCTCAAACTTGGCTTAGCGGCAAAGCCAAAGGGCAAGTGCGGCGTGCCGCAGGCCCAAACAGCCTGCAGCATTGGTTGTCGCGTGGCGACTGATTGGACGTGGGTGTCTCCACTTCCCCATGCTGCCTCAACAACTGCCCGATTTGACAAGTCCCTACCGCATGCAAAATGAGTCATCATTACCTGCGATTGTGGGGGTCAACGGTTGGCCTCCCTTGGGCTATAAATGAGGAAGGGTGATAGCCCCCGTTACCCATCTCTTCTTGCTCCGCCTGCTTGCTTCTTCTTCCTCGCTACTACTGCTTGCTGCACCCCCATGGCGCCCGCGAAGAGGTTTTCGGCCGCAGAGAAGGGGAAGGCTTGCCAGGAAGGGCCTGGCTCTCCTCCGCCCAAGTGCGACCGTTATCGTCCTCGCAAGCATCCTGTGACCCCAGTCGTGGCTTCCCGTGGTCGTGGCGGCGGCCCTTCGCGCGGTGGTGGCCGCCCATGTCGAGGCAGCCCAGTTGGTGGGAGAAGGCGTGCCGTGGCTGCGCGGCCTCCCCGGCCGCGCTTCCATTCGGCGGAGGTGCTGCCGGAGTTTGTTGTGTGGTCGGATGACCCGGCAGGCACCTGGCTTCAGCTCCCTAGCTCCTTCGTCAGTGAACTGCCAGCCGCTGGCCCCGGCGGGCTCTAGTTGCAGGCAGATGGCTGCTGCAGCCGGGCCTCCTGGGTCGCGGTGGAGATCTCCGTCACCGGCAACGTTGCCCTGGCCCGGGGCTGGCAGACATTTGGCCATGCGCGTGGACTGGGCAGGCGATGCACCCTCCACTTTAAGTATGACGGCGATGTGACCCTCTACGTGAGGGTGTTCGGAGAAGATGGCCGCCGTATTGGGAGCTGCCCTAAAGACGACGATGGCAGCGAGGTGCTCAGAATTGGCGACGGTCGTGACGAGGGCGAAGGCGAACTTTCTCGCGGTGGCGACCGCAGCTCGTCAAGCTTCGGCGGCTCCTCCTCCGGCAACAGCTCCTCAAGCGGTGGCTACGATCAACCACCACGTCGTCGTGCTCGCCTCGAAGGAGATGGCGGGTCGTCCCATTGCCGCGCTCTTGTGAAGCGCGAGGCGGAGTTTGACTGAGCTCAGGAGGACGCCACGGATCCCTCCTTGTGAGCTATTGCAAGGCGTGTGCTGCTTTTGTTTTGTTTTCCTTCTTTTCCTGCATCGAGAGAGAGAAGCATGGGGCCCCGTGGGGGCGTGCAACAAACTATGATTCCCTAGTTATCATACTACATTTATTGTTCCTGTGTTGTGTTTTGGTGTCGTTGTTATTCATCTGCGCGTAGGGACAACTTAGCTTGGGACGCTTGAAGTCGTTTCCGCCTTGCAGGTGTCTACTTCAGTCCTCGTCGGGTGCCTTAAGAGCTGCAAAAAATTCGTTGGGAGGATCATTTCCGAACCTTGGTCGCGAGGGTTGCTAGCCATGGCCTGGCGCTTCGTGTCGCGATGCCCGAGCGGCACGGACTAGGAGGGGTGCTCCCGCTGCGAACTCGAATGAGAGAGCCTCGCGAAAATCAAGAGAGGAAGGCTCACGAGGGCACCCGCGCAGCCCCCTCGCGAGGTTTGCGAGAGAGAGAACGAACCAGACAAAAGGGTGGAAAACAAAAAGCAGGGGAAAAAGACGACGGGCAGAGTCGGCAAATAATATCAGAAGCAACTTCACTCGGGGTTCAACAAAGAAAAGCGAGCCAACTTCAGAAAGCAAATGAAAAGCCGCGTCCGGCACCTAATCTAGTCTTCGACATCTTCTCACCAGCGCGGAGCTAAGTGCTGCCACTGGGCATGGGCGGGAGCCCCTGAGGCCCAAGGGCGGCACTCCGGAGACTCTGGGGCGTGTAAAACCCCAACTCATTATTACGTGAGAGTGTCACGGGCGGCAAGCTTCACAGGCACTGGGTCATCTTCACAGGCACCGGGCCTTTCTTCGAGCGGCGAGCTTCACAGGCACTGGGCCTTTCTTCAGCGGTAGAACTTCCGGAGGTGCTGAATGTTCCAGGCGTTCGGGATGGGCACCCCATCCTGAGTCTCCAGGCGCGCGACGCCAGGCCTAGAGGCGTGGACAACCTTGAACGGGCCCTCCCACATGGGTGAGAGCTTATGCAGCCCTTCCCTGGAGAGCACCCGCCTGAGTACAAGGTCACTTACCTTGAGAGTCCTTGGGCGGATGTTGCGATAGTGATACCGCCGCAGCACCTACTGGTATCTTGCTGCCCGGAGCGTAGCTTCGCGGCAGCGTTCCTCCCCCAGCACGAGGTCCATCCCCCGCATGGCGTCCTGCTACGCCTCATCAAACGCTAGGACCCGTGCGGACCGATGCCTGACCTCGTGAGGGAGAACCGCCTCTACTCTGTAGCGAGGAATAATGGGGTCTCGCTAGTTGGCTTGGTAGCAGTAGTGCGGATGGACCACAGCACGGACTGGAGCTCGTTGTACCAGCCCCTGCCGCAGGCCTCCAGCTTCTTCTTAAAGGTCCTGGTCTTGAGGCCCCTCAGGACCTCTGCGTTGGCGTGTCCGGCCTGGCCGTTACTCCAGGGGTGCGCCACCGAAGCATAGCATATCTGCATTCCAAGGTTTTCACAATACGTTTTGAAGAGATTGCTGGTGAACTATGAATCATTGTCGGTGATGATGCAGTTGGGAACCCCAAACCGGCTCACGAGGCCCTTGATGAACTTGACTGCAGAACCGACTGGGATGGTGCGGACGGCTTCCACCTCTGCCCACTTGGTGAACTTGTCGATGGAGACGTAGAGGTAGTTGTAGCCTCCAGGCGCTCGAGGAAACGGGCCCAAGATATCCAGCCCCCAGGCCGCGAATGGACAAGAGAGCGGGATGGTCTGCAGGCCCTGAGCTGGCTGATGAATCTGCTTGGCGTGGAACTGGCAGGCCTCGCAGGACTTCACCAACTCGGTCGCGTCGTTGAGTGTCGTAGGCCAGTAGAACCCACTGCGAAACGCCTTGCCGACGAGTGTCCGTGATGATGAATGGTGTCCGCAATCTCCACCGTGTATGTCAACCAACAGCTCCTTTCCCTGTTCCCTGGAGATGCAATGTAGGGAAATGTCATTTGGCTGCTTTCGGTATAACTTACCATCCTGGATGCAGTAGGTCGTGGCCTGCCGGGCCACATGTTTCGCGTCCTCCTCTTTCTCTGGCAGCGCCCCTTGCATCAGGTAGTCCTGGAATTTTGTGGTCCAGCATCCCTCCTGAGGCTCCATCGCCAAGAGTAGGCGTGCTCCCGAGGTCTGGCCACAGGCCAGGGCTCTTGTGGTAGGTGGCTGAGGGAGTTCTTCCCGAGGCTGCGCCGTGCTTGAAACTGACGGCGCCGCCGATGGCTTGAAGAGTCGTTCCTCGAAAATGCCAGGTTCCTGAGGCAGCCACCTGGACGCCCTCCTGGCGATGTCATCCGCCTCTTGGTTGATGTCGCGGGGCACATGCTGCAACTCTAGCCCCCAAAACTGTTTTTCCATCTCAGAGGGTGCTGCTCTAGTGTATCAGGTGTATCGGGAGCATCTGGCCGGTTCGCTGTATGAGTACTATCCACAGGTCACTCTACACCACAGTCCCCCTTCCGGCGCTTACACTCATTCCTCTAAGGGTGGTTTCGCTTCTACGCCGTCTCAGGCTGTCCAGTTTGCTGCAATCGAGGCTCTTGTAGACTTGTGCTACAACGAGGTTCGCATGCACACCCACCCAGGTTTCTACTACTACCCATATCTGCACGAGAATGGGCATATTCGCTTTCCTATTATTTATCCGGTGTGCGATAGTCCTTCTAGCCACCTTTCTCACTATATCACTGCCAGTTATCTCTTGATCTATGAGTTAGCCCGAGAGTTAACCCAAGCCCGGATAGCCCTTGCTGCAGCTCAGAATAGGAACCCTCCACCTACTGTTGGTTTCACTCCCTATGTTCCTCCAGCCCCTGTTACCCCGGAGACCACTCCGGGTACCACTAACCCTTTGGCAGTGACCCCTCGTAGTGCCCCTGCTGCATGGGCTTCCCTCATCGCTACTCATGTAGCCCCTATGCTTAGATCTCACCCTGCACATGCCCCTGAGTGAGAGTACTCGAGGCAGCGCCGTCGTGTCTCTTTTACTCAGAGGTATCCACTTTCAGTTCAAGATCTGAGTCCGGCTCAGGAGAGGAGCCCGCAGCATTGCCAGCCGAGCATTAGATCGCTAGAGTATCACCTTCGTCATGAGGATGATATTTGGATGTAGTCGTACGTGTCATGATGCTGAGTTTCATGTATGAGGGTAGTGAACCCGTCATGATGTTTATCTTTCATGTTGAGTCTATGTATAATTATGTTGGAACCTTTTTATCCGCCTTGGTTTCTTTTTGTTGTTTTCTTCTGGGATTGTCGCTGGCTTTTCCTCCCATTCTTGGATATTTCTCATCACGATTGCTTTGTATTGGGAAAATAAATAATAGGATGATGCGAGGAGGCAGCAGCAGCCATGCTTGTGAGGATGTCCCTGTTCATCGCTCTGCAAGACAGGTAGGACATTCCCCCGAGCCATACCAGCCACCACCGCCTCCACCGCCACATCTGCCCTCCACTGAGCAAATCATGCGTATGTTTGAAGAAAGAAGGAACAACGATCTGATGGAGCTGTTGAGAAGTGTGCAAGCTATGGTTGAACAGAATGGAAATCAGAATGGTCATTACTCCAAGCTATCAGATTTTTTCAGAGGACCAAGCCTCCCAGTTTTAGTCAAGTTATCGATCCTTTGGAAGCTGATGATTGTTTAAGGACTATTGAGAAGAAGATGGAAATTGCTCGCACTGAAGAAGGAGACAAGGTATGGTACACGCAAACACACACGCCAATAGATAAGTGGGGTCGTGCAACCAAAGAATGAGCCAAAATGTGGAAACCACGAAAGTGCTCTTCTTGCACAACACTAGAGAGACGCTAGCACGATTGCACAATAGGAGGATACGGAACTTGTGCACAACCTACTAAGCAAAAATGCAACAACTTCTATCCCAGGTATGCTATATGTGTGGTATTTCGGTGATATGATCCAAGATGATCGAGTATGACAATCTTAATGTAGTATGATGCTATGGTTGTTGCTTATAAGCTCTTTGCTTAAAAGCTTGTTTGGTTGTTTCACTTTTGATCTCTTTTCTCATGCAGAACTTCACGAACCAAGATAGCAATTGTGTATGCGATGACAACTTTGTGACACAAAAGATGATACCAAGTTATGCACCACTATGATATGGTATGTGTGTTATGGGAAGTATGATCACTAATGTGCAGAAGTCACATTGCTGGCAATACTCAAAGGCTAGTCTCGGTGGGTAAGCAACGCGAAAGTAAGGCTACGGTGGTTATCAATGCAATGGCAAGGATGGTTATCGCCGCGATAGTTGTTTGTAAGCACGGACGGTTATTGGCGATGACGAGTCCTTGGCGAAGATGGGCGGTGGTGATATTGATGTCGAACCATACCTATATAGCCGAAACACAATAGGACACGGGAACCACAACTCAAAATCTCAAAGACCAAAATGGGTCAATAGTTGTGGAGGTGGTAGCGGTAAAGCGATGGTGGTGCTTGTGGAAAGCGGTGGTGGTATCGGAGTTCGTAAGCGGTGATGGAAGGTGGAGGTGGTGGTGGTCGAACTGGAATATTTCAGATTCGTCAGGGATCAGCGGATCTCCGGTCGGCGAGCGGTCGTCCGGTCGTCGGACTTCTGGTGGATGCGGATGTCCGGTGCCTGGGCGATTTTGCGCACGGGATGAAGAGCTCGGGTTCGTGGTGGAGGTGGTGAATTTGGTCAAATCCGAGCAATTTTGTGTATGAAAATGGTGGAGAAGATGGGGAAAATCTAGATCCACATGTGGCAAAGAAAATCCATGGATCAAATCCAACAAAACTTAATCACACCAACAAATCACAAAAAAAGTTGGGGCAATTTTTGGTAGGGATTTTCGGATTAGGACGAAAAACAACACAAGCAAGCTAGAAAACAAAGGGTAGGGGCTCCAAAATCATGATGAACCTGGCTCATGATACCATAGATGATGTAGGGTGGAACCCTAGCGGCCCGACCTTTCACGATTGGAGGGAATCCTACGAAGAACACGTACAACATGAGTGGGGAAACGAGGGGAACACAAGGAAAACACGAGAGAAATCACTCAACCAACAAGATATAGTCACACATATGCTAGATCCTCAAAACATAAAGAGTGATAAACGATTCAAAGTCAACAAGGGATGATACAAAGGGTCTTCTCCGTGAAGAGGTCTTGAAGGGTCTTCCCGTGGTGGGGTCTTGAATCCGCTTGGGGGATCTTCTCCGAAGAGGTCGTGAGCTCCACGGAGAAGTAATCAAGTGGATGAGCAAAGCTCTATCTCAAATATGAGCTCTCACAATGTTGACCCTAACTAAAGGAGGAGGAGGAGTTCTGTTTATAGTCTAAGTGCAAAAGGGGGCGGAATGAAAGGGAACATGGGCTTCGGGCCCGAAGCTGCGCACACACAGGCAGCGAACGCCTGGTCTCTACCGGTCGTCCGGTCGCTCGCGGAGGTCCGGACGCTGGTAGGGCTCGGACTTCCGCTAATTTCGTTCTGTGATCGTTGTGCCGGACGTCCGAGGTGGCCGATCGTCCGATCGCCGGTCGTCCGGTTGGTTCAGTCGACCGCTCGATGGGCAGTGTTCGCCGTAGAACTCGTCGGCTGGGACTTCAGGCGCCGGACGTCTGGTCCTGGTCGGACATTCACTGGCTGGAACGTCATGCGCCGGACGTCCGGTTCTGGGCAGATGTCCGCTCGCTGGAGCTTCTTTGGTAGCTCTTCTTCTTGTCCTTCATACTCGGTGTCCTCGCTGTCTTGGCCATTGGATGTAGTTGTTCCATGGCCTTCTTCTAAGTACCTGATCACACATAGTGTTTTCGCTTGAGGTAGTTACTGTCAGTGTCAAAACCAGTGCATCTCGGGTAGGGGGTCCGAAACTGTGCATGCAAGGCTGATGGTAACAGGAGGCGGGGGGACACGATGTTTACCCAGGTTCGGGCCCTCTCTATGGAGGTAATACCCTACTTCCTGCTTGATTGATCTTGATGAATATGAGTGTTACAAGAGTTGATCTACCACGAGATCATAATGGCTAAAACCCTAGAAGTCTAGCCTGCATGATTATGATTGCCTCTACGGACTAAACCCTCCGGTTTATATAGACACCGGAGGGGACTAGGGTTATACAAAGTCAGTTACAGAGAAAGGAATCTACATATCCAAATGCCAAGCTTACCTTCCACGCCAAGGAGAGTCGCATCCGGACATAGGACGAAGTCTTCCATCTGATATCTTCATAGCCCATCAGTCCGGCCCATGCTCTACAGTCTGGATGGCCGAGGACCCCTTAATCCAGGACTCCCTGAGTAACCATGTCTCATGTGTATAAAGGGGTAGTTCGGAGAGGAGCGAGTTCACCTTATCTTCGATAGCCTTTGCTTGAGCTCTTGTCATTTGTCCAAGTGGTGCCGTGGGAGATGTAGATACCTCCATGGGGATGATTGCGGGATGCTTCACATCAACACCTTTGCCTCTATCAACAAGTAATCAAGTGGATGAGCAAATCACTGTCTCTCAAACGAGCTAATCCTTTGCTAAGCCTGGGAGGAGGAGGTCTATTTATAGTCTAAGTGGACAAAGGGGTACATGGGCTTCGGCCCAACACGTAGGCGTCGGACGCCCGACGGTCACCGGTCGTCCGATGGCTCGCGAGGGTACATACGTTCGGGACTGGTCGGAAGTCCGATGTTTTGGCTCTGGTCGGGATTTGTCGAACGTCCGGTCGGGGTCGGGCGTCCAGTCCGTCGTTCGTCCAAAGATATCCATACTTCCGATGTTTTGGCTCAGGTGTGGTGGTGTCGGTCGTCCAGTGGGGCTCGGTCGTCCGGGTGCTGGGAGGTGTCGGTCGTCCGACGAACGTCGGACGTCCAGTCACTGTAGCGTTTGCTAGCTCAGCCTTGTCTGGCTGGTTGGAACTTCAGGTGTCGGTCGTCTGGTCGGGGTCGATCGTCCGACGGCTGGAAACTCCCAGGTTGCTTCTCTTCTCGCTCCTTGTACTTGGTGTCCATGCCATCTTGTCCGGTGTGTGTAGTTGTTCCATGGCCTACTTCCAAGTACCTGATCACGCATAGGGTCTCTGCTTGAGGTAGCAACCATGTCTCATATGTGAAGAGTGGTAGTTTGGAGAGGAGCGAGTTCACCTTATCTTCGATAGCCTTTGCTCGAGCTCTTGTCATTGGTCCAAGTGGTGTGGTGGGAGACGTAGGTAGGTCCATGGGGATGACGTTGGGATGCTCTGCATCACACCACGTGCATCCTATACTTCAACACGTTCTGCTGCACTGACACCTCCGTCAGCTGCCACCTCCAACCGTGATACAAGAAAGCCAGCACAACCACCACTATCTGCCAAGAGCACACCTTTTGGGCCTGCATAGAGCTCTTATTCATCCAGGGCATCAACAGGGAAAACACATGATATATTTGTCATCGTTGCAAGGGTGGAGGTCATTACACGAGAGAATGCCCATCTAAGCGTGTGATGATTGCTACTGAGGATGCTGGGTATGAGTCTGCTAGTGACTATGATGAGGAGACTTTGGCTCTTATTACAAGTGAAGAACACAATGGAGATGATTCTGAACAAGAGACGCAATACATGGCTGCTGAAGATGCTTACAGGTATGAAAGTTTAGTTGCTTGACGTGTTTTGAGTGTGCAGGTCACTGTTGGGGAACGTTGCAGAAAACAAAAAATTTCCTACTCGTTTCACCAAGATCATCTAGGAGTTCATCTAGCAACGAGTGATTAGATGCATCTACATACCTTTGTAGATCGCACACGGAAGCGTTCAAAAGAACGGTGATGATGTAGTCGTACTCGACGTGATCCAAATCACCGATGACCAGCGCCGAACGGACGGCACCTCCGCGTTCAACACACGTACGGAACAGCCACGTCTCCTCCTTCTTGATCCAGCAAGGGAGGGAGGAGAGGTTGAGGGAGATGGCACCAGCAGCAGCACGACGGCGTGGTGTTGATGGAGCTGCAGTACTCCGGCAGAGCTTCGCTAAGCACTATGGAGGTGGAGGAGGTGTTGGGGAGGGAGAAGGAGGCAACCAAAGGCCAAGGCGTTCAGGTATGAAGTCCCTCCTCTCCCCCACTATATATAGGAGGGCCAAGGGGGGGTGGCCGGCCCTAGGAGATCCAATCTCCTAGGGGGTGCGGCGGCCAAGGGGGGTTTCCCTTCCCCCCAAGGCACCTAGGAGGTGCCTTCCCCTCCTAGGACTCTTTCCCCCTTAAACCCTAGGCGCATGGGCCTATGTGGGGCTGGTGCCCTTGGCCCATTAGGCCAAGGCGCACCCCCTACAGCCCATGTGGCCCCCCGGGACAGGTGGACCCACCCGGTGGACCCCCGGGACCCTTCCGGTGGTCCCGGTACAATACCGATAACCCCGAAACTTGTCCCGATGCCCGAAACAGGACTTCCCATATATAAATCATTACCTCCGAACCATTCCGGAATTCCTCGTGACGTCCGGGATCTCATCCGGGACTCCGAACAACATTCGGGTTACTGCATATACATATCCCTACAACCCTAGCGTAACCGAACCTTAAGTGTGTAGACCCTACGGGTTCGGGAGACAAGCAGACATGACCGAGACGACTCTCCGGTCAATAACCAACAGCGGGATCTGGATACCCATGTTGGCTCCCACATGCTCCACGATGATCTCATCGGATGAACCACGATGTCGAGGATTCAATCAACCCCGTACGCTATTCCCTTTGTCTATCGATATGTTACTTGCCCGAGATTCGATCGTCGGTATCCCAATACCTCGTTCAATCTCGTTACCAGCAAGTCACTTTACTCGTACCGTAATGCATGATCCCGTGACCAGACACTTGGTCACTCTGAGCTCATTATGATGATGCATTACCGAGTGGGCCCAGTGATACCTCTCCGTCATACGGAGTGACAAATCCCAGTCTTGATCCATGTCACCCAACAGACACTTTCGGAGATGCCCGTAGTCTACCTTTATAGTCACCCAGTTACGTTGTGACGTTTGGCATACCCAAAGCACTCCTACGGTATCCGGGAGTTACACGATCTCATGGTCTAAGGAAAAGATACTTGACATTGGAAAACTCTAGCAAACGAACTTATACGATCTTGTGCTATGTTTAGGATTGGGTCTTGTCCATCACATCATTCTCCTAATGATGTGATCTCGTTATCAATGACATCCAGTGTCCATAGTCAGGAAACCATGACTATCTGTTGATCAACGAGCTAGTCAACTAGAGGCTCACTAGGGACATGTTGATGTCTGTTATTCACACATGTATTACGATTTTCGGATAACACAATTATAGCATGAATAAAGACAATTATCATGAACAAGGAAATATAATAATAATTCTTTTATTATTGCCTCTAGGGCATATTTCCAACAGTCTCCCACTTGCACTAGAGTCAATAATCTAGTTACATTGTGATGAATCGAACACCCATGGAATTCTGGTGTTGATCATGTTTTGCTCTAGGGAGAGGTTTAGTCAACGGATCTGCTACATTCAGGTCCGTATGTACTTTACAAATCTCTATGTCTCCATCTTGAACATTTTCACGAATGGAGTTGAAGCGACGCTTGATGTGCCTTGTCTTCTTGTGAAACCTGGGCTCCTTGGCAAGTGCAATAGCTCCAGTGTTGTCACAGAAGAGCTTGATCGGCCCCGACGCATTGGGTATGACTCCTAGGTCGGTGATGAACTCCTTCACCCATATTTCTTCATGTGCTGCCTCCGAGGCTGCCATGTACTCCGCTTCACATGTAGATCCCGCCACGACGCTTTGCTTGCAACTGCACCAGCTTACTGCCCCACCATTCAAAATATACACGTATCCGGTTTGTGACTTAGAGTCATCCAGATCTGTGTCGAAGCTAGCATCGACGTAACCCTTTACGACGAGCTCTTCGTCACCTCCATAAATGAGAAACATTTCCTTAGTCCTTTTCAGGTACTTCAGGATATTCTTGACCGCTGTCCAGTGTTCCTTGCCGGGATTACTTTGGTACCTTCCTACCAAACTTACGGCAAGGCTAACATCAGGTCTGGTACACAGCATGGCATACATAATAGAACCTATGGCTGAGGCATAGGGGATGACGCTCATCTCTTCTATATCTTCTGTCGTGGTCGGACATTGAGCTGAGCTCAATTTCATACCTTGCAACACAGGCAAGAACCCCTTCTTGGATTGATCCATATTGAACTTCTTCAATATCTTATCAAGGTATGTGCTTTGTGAAAGACCTATGAGGCGTCTCGATCTATCTCTATAGATTTTGATGCCTAATATATAAGCAGCTTCTCCAAGGTCCTTCATTGAAAAACTTTTATTCAAGTAGGCCTTGATGCTGTCCAAGAGTTCTATATCATTTCCCATCAAAAGTATGTCATCTACATATAATATGAGAAATGCTACAGAGCTCCCACTCACTTTCTTGTAAACGCAGGCTTCTCCATAAGTCTGTGTGAACCCAAACGCTTTGATCATCTCATCAAAGCGAATGTTCCAACTCCGAGATGCTTGCACCAGCCCATAAATCGAGCGTTGGAGCTTGCACACTTTGTCAGCATTCTTAGGATCGACAAAACCTTCCGGCTGCATCATATACAATTCTTCCTTAAGGAAACCATTAAGGAATGCCGTTTTGACGTCCATTTGCCATATTTCGTAATCATAGAATGCGGCAATTGCTAACATGATTCGGACGGACTTCAGCTTCGCTACCGGTGAGAAAGTCTCATCGTAGTCAACCCCTTGAACTTGTCGATAACCCTTAGCGACAAGCCGAGCTTTATAGATGGTCACATTACCATCCGCGTCTATCTTCCTCTTAAAGATCCATTTATTTTCTATGGCTCGCCGCTCAACGGGCAAGTCAGTCAAAGTCCATACTTTGTTTTCATACATGGATCCTATCTCGGATTTCATGGCTTCTAGCCATTTGTCGGAATCCGGGCCCGCCATCGCTTCTTCATAGTTCGAAGGTTCACCGTTGTCTAACAGCATGATTTCCAAGACAGGGTTGCCGTACCACTCTGGTGCGGAACGTGTCCTTGTGGACCTTCGAATTTCAGTAGGGGCTTGATCAGAAGTATCTTGATCATTAACTTCCTCTCTAGTCGGTGCAGGCACCTCAGGAACATTTTCTTGAGTTGCGCCATTTTCCGGTTCAAGAGGAAATACTTCATCAAGCTCTACTTTCCTCCCACTTACTTCTTTCGAGAGAAACTCTTTCTCCAGAAAGGACCCATTCTTGGCAACAAGGATCTTGCCTTCGGATCTGAGGTAGAAGGTGTACCCAATAGTTTCTTTTGGGTATCCTATGAAGACGCATTTATCCGACTTGGGTTCGAGCTTTTCAGGTTGAAGTTTCTTGACATAAGCATCGCATCCCCAAACTTTTAGAAACGACAGCTTAGGTTTCTTCCCAAACCATAATTCATACGGTGTCGTCTCAACGGATTTCGACGGAGCCCTATTTAAAGTGAATGCGGCAGTGTCTAAAGCATAGCCCCAAAAAGAAAGCGGTAAATCGGTAAGAGACATCATAGATCGCACCATATCTAACAGAGTGCGATTACGATGTTCGGACACACCATTACGCTGAGGTGTTCCAGGCGGCGTGAGTTGTGAAACTATTCCACATTTTCTTAAGTGTGTGCCAAACTCGTGACTCAAGTATTCTCCTCCACGATCTGATCGTAGAAACTTGATTTTCCTGTCACGTTGATTTTCAACCTCACTCTGAAATTCCTTGAACTTTTCAAAGGTTTCAGACTTGTGTTTCATTAAGTAGATATACCCATACCTACTTAAATCATCAGTGAGGGTGAGAACATAACGATAGCCACCGCGAGCCTCAACACTCATTGGACCGCACACATCAGTATGTATGATTTCCAATAAGTCGGTTGCTCGCTCCATTGTTCCTGAGAACAGAGTCTTGGTCATTTTACCCATAAGGCATGGTTCGCATGTGTCAAATGATTCATAATCAAGAGACTCTAAAAGTCCATCAGCATGGAGCTTCTTCATGCGTTTGACACCTATGTGACCAAGGCGGCAGTGCCACAAGTATGTGGGACTATCATTATCAACCTTACTTCTTTTGGTACTCACATTATGAACATGTGTAGCATCACGTTCGAGATTCATAAAGAATAAACCATTCACCATAGGAGCATGACCATAAAACATATCTCTCATAAAAATGGAACAACCATTATTCTCAGATTTAAAAGAGTAGCCATCTCGAATTAAACGAGATCCCGATACAATGTTCATGCTCAAAGCTGGCACTAAATAACAATTATTAAGGTTTAAAACTAATCCCGAAGGGAGATGCAGAGGTAGCGTGCCGACGGCGATCACATTGACCTTGGAACCATTCCCGACGTGCATCGTCACCTAGTCCTTTGCCAGTTTCCGCTTATTCCGCAGCCCCTGCTTTGAGTTACATATGTGAGCAACTGCACCGGTATCAAATACCCAGGAGCCACTACGGGCACTAGTAAGGTACACATCAATTACATGTATATCACATATACCTTTGGTTTTGCCGGCCTTCTTATCCGCTAAATACTTAGGGCAGTTCCGCTTCCAGTGACCACTTCCCTTGCAATAAAAGCATTCAGTCTCGGGCTTGGGTCCATTCTTTGGCTTCTTCCCGGCAGCTTGCTTGCCGGGCGCGGCAACCTCCTTGCCGTCCTTCTTGAAGTTCTTTTTACCCTTGCCTTTCTTGAACTTAGTGGTTTTATTGACCATCAACACTTGATGTTCCTTCCTGACTTCTACCTCTGCTGATTTCAGCATAGCAAATACTTCAGGAATGGTCTTTTCCATCCCCTGCATATTGAAGTTCATCACAAAGCTCTTGTAGCTTGGTGGAAGCGACTGGAGGATTCTGTCAATGACCGCATCATCCGGGAGATTAACTCCCAGCTGAGTCAAGCGGTTATGCAACCCAGACATAGTGAGTATGTGCTCACTGACAGAACTGTTTTCCTCCATCTTACAGCTGAAGAATTTGTCGGAGACTTCATATCTCTCGACCCGGGCGTGAGCTTGGAAAACCATTTTCAGCTCTTCGAACATCTCATATGCTCCATGTCTCTCAAAACACTTTTGGAGCCCCGGCTCTAGGCTGTAAAGCATGCCGCACTGAACGAGGGAGTAGTCATCGAAACGTGCCTGCCAAGCGTTCATAACATCTTGTTCTGCAGGAGAACGGGTGCGTCACCAAGCGGTGCTTGTAGGACATAATCTTTCTTGGCAGCTATGAGGATGATCCTCAGGTTCCGGACCCAGTCCGTATAGTTGCTGCCATCGTCTTTCAGCTTAGTTTTCTCTAGGAACGCGTTGAAGTTGAGGACTACGTTGGCCATTTGATCTACAAGACATATTGCAAAGATTTTAGACTAAGTTCATGATAATTAAGTTCAACTAATCAAATTATTAGTGAACTCCCACTTAGATTAGACATCCCTCTAGTCATCTAAGTATTACATGATCCGAGTTAAACTAGTCCGTGTCCGATCATCACGTGAGACGGACTAGTCAACATCGGTGAACATCTTCATGTTGATCGTATCTTCTATACGACTCATGCTCGACCTTTCGGTCTTCTGTGTTCCAAGGCCATGTCTGTACATGCTAGGCTCGTCAAGTCAACCTAAGTGTTTGCATGTGTAAATCTGTCTTACACCCGTTGTATGTGAACGTCTGAATAAAACACCCGATCATCACGTGGTGTTTTGAAACAGCGAACTGTCGCAATGGTGCACAGTTAGGGGGAACACTTCTTGAATTTATTGTGAGGGATCATCTTATTTACTACCGTCGTTCTAAGTAAACAAGATGCAAAACATGATAAACATCACATGCAATCAAATAATAAACGTGACATGATATGGCCAATATCACATAGCTCCTTTGATCTCCATCTTGGGGCTCCATGATCATCTTGTCACCAGCTTGACACCATGATCTCCATCATCATGATCTCCATCATCGTGTATCCATGAAGTTGCTCGCCAACTATTACTTCTACTACTATGGCTAACTCGTTTAGCAATAAAGTAAAGTAATTACATGGCGTTTCTCGATGACACGCAGGTCATTAAAAGAATAATGACAACTCCTATGGCTCCTGCCGGTTGTCATACTCATCGACATGCAAGTCGTGAATCCTATTACAATAGCATGAACATCTCATACATCACATATAGATCATTCATCATTCATCACAACTTTGGCCATATCATATCACAAACCACTTGCTGCAAAAACAAGTTAGACGTCCTCTAATTGTTGTTGCAAGTTTTACGTGGCTGAATTAGGGTTCTAGCAAGAACGTCTTCTTACCTACGTTAAAGCCACAACGTGATTTGTCAACTTCTATTTACCCTTCATAAGGACCCTGTTCATCGATTCCGCTCCAACTAAAGTGGGAGAGACAGTCACCCGCCAGCCACCTTATGCAACTAGTGCATGTTAGTCGGTGGAACCGGTCTCACGTAAGCGTACGTGTAAGGTTGGTCCGGGCCGCTTCATCCCACAATACCGCTGAAGCAAGAAAGGACTAGTAACGGCAAGAAGGTTGACAAATCGACGCCCACAACAAATTGTGTTCTACTCGCGCAAGAAGAACTACGCATAGACCTAGCTCATGATGCCACTGTAGGGGAACGTTGCAGAAAACAAAAAATTTCCTACTCGTTTCACCAAGATCATCTAGGAGTTCATCTAGCAACGAGTGATTAGATGCATCTACATACCTTTGTAGATCGCGCACGGAAGCGTTCAAAAGAACGGTGATGATGTAGTCGTACTCGACGTGATCCAAATCACCGATGACCAGCGCCGAACGGACGGCACCTCCGCGTTCAACACACGTACGGAACAGCCACGTCTCCTCCTTCTTGATCCAGCAAGGGAGGGAGGAGAGGTTGAGGGAGATGGCACCAGCAGCAGCACGACGGCGTGGTGTTGATGGAGCTGCAGAACTCCGGCAGAGCTTCGCTAAGCACTATGGAGGTGGAGGAGGTGTTGGGGAGGGAGAAGGAGGCAACCAAAGGCCAAGGCGTTCAGGTATGAAGTCCCTCCTCTCCCCCACTATATATAGGAGGGCCAAGGGGGGTGGCCGGCCCTAGGAGATCCAATCTCCTAGGGGGTGCAGCGGCCAAGGGGGGTTTCCCTCCCCCCCCAAGGCACCTAGGAGGTGCCTTCCCCTCCTAGGACTCTTTCCCCCTTAAACCCTAGGCGCATGGGCCTATGTGGGGCTGGTGCCCTTGGCCCATTAGGCCAAGGCGCACCCCCTACAGCCCATGTGGCCCCCCGGGACAGGTGGACCCACCCGGTGGACCCCCGGGACCCTTCCGGTGGTCCCGGTACAATACCGATAACCCCGAAACTTGTCCCGATGCCCGAAACAGGACTTCCCATATATAAATCTTTACCTCCGGACCATTCCGGAACTCCTCGTGACGTCCAGGATCTCATCCGGGACTCCGAACAACATTCGGGTTAATGCATATACATATCCCTACAACCCTAGCGTAACCGAACCTTAAGTGTGTAGACCCTACGGGTTCGGGAGACAAGCAGACATGACCGAGACGACTCTCCGGTCAATAACCAACAGCGGGATCTGGATACCCATGTTGGCTCCCACATGCTCCACGATGTTCTCATCGGATGAACCACGATGTCGAGGATTCAATCAACCCCGTACGCTATTCCCTTTGTCTATCGATATGTTACTTGCCCGAGATTCGATCGTCGGTATCCCAATACCTCGTTCAATCTCGTTACCAGCAAGTCACTTTACTCGTACCGTAATGCATGATCCCGTGACCAGACACTTGGTCACTCTGAGCTCATTATGATGATGCATTACCGAGTGGGCCCAGTGATACCTCTCCGTCATACGGAGTGACAAATCCCAGTCTTGATCCATGTCACCCAACAGACACTTTCGGAGATGCCCGTAGTCTACCTTTATAGTCACCCAGTTACGTTGTGACGTTTGGCATACCCAAAGCACTCCTACGGTATCCGGGAGTTACACGATCTCATGGTCTAAGGAAAAGATACTTGACATTGGAAAACTCTAGCAAATGAACTTATACGATCTTGTGCTATGTTTAGGATTGGGTCTTGTCCATCACATCATTCTCCTAATGATGTGATCTCGTTATCAATGACATCCAGTGTCCATAGTCAGGAAACCATGACTATCTGTTGATCAACGAGCTAGTCAACTAGAGGCTCACTAGGGACATGTTGATGTCTGTTATTCACACATGTATTACGATTTCCGGATAACACAATTATAGCATGAATAAAGACAATTATCATGAACAAGGAAATATAATAATAATGCTTTTATTATTGCCTCTAGGGCATATTTCCAACAGTGACGACACAATTTGTTCCATACAAATGGATTTATGAAGGAACGTTCTGTTCGCGCCATCATATATGGAGAGGGCTGCAACAACTTGGATAGCATGCAGATGGTGGAGAAGCTGTCTCTCACCACAAGACCACATCCGCATCCTTACTACATCCAATAGTTCAACAACAGCGGCAAGGTTAAGGTAACACGTATTGTTCGTGTCCATTGTAGTATCACTACATATGCTGATTATGTTGATTGTGATGTGGTACCCATGCAAGCATGTTCCTTATTACTTGGTAGACCATGCAAATTCGATAAAAATTTGTACACCATGGTAGAAACAAACAGTTAGCTCTTGTTCATCTCTATTCCTAATGGGAGAGTCCATTGTCGTTTCGTCTCGTTAGCCTCCCCATCGAACGATGCCTCCCCCACCGAAGGATACCATCCCCACTGATTTTTTTTCATCTCAGTTGCAGAACCGATGGGCAAATAACCAGGGAGAAAAAAACCATCAATCTCTGACCACGCTTTCCTATCCGTGATCACGCTTTCCTAATGTATCTATCTAATCTAATAAATCTATCTCTACTCCTAATGGAGCAGCCGGTAACCTGGTACATCGGTTTTATTTTCGTCTGATATTTTTGGAGCCCACACCAGATTTTTCCATCAAATTCTTCCCCGCTCACACATCATCTAATTTGTTTCCCTCCCGATCGATCTCCTTCACAATTTCCCCAATAAGCAAATCCTCCCAGATTCTGATCTTCCTTTCAATTCTTTCCAAACTCGATTGCCAACCGACCTGAATATCGACGAGGGGTTGACTCCCATCCAACCAACCATGTCCGTAGCCATGGAAGAGAGAGGAGGGAGAGGGGAACGCAGCGGCCTCTTGGCCACGCCGCCGCTGCTGCTTGCGTGGTTGTTCTCCTCCGTCCATCCCCAAGTCCAGCTCGATCTCCAGCTGCGGGGACACCGCAGATGGCCAGTCTAGGTACACGCACCCGCCGCTCATCATAGAGGACACCGTTGTGCCCGTCCTCACACTGGAGCCACCTCCAGCCAAGATTGACGAGACCACTGGATCATGTGGAGCTAGACATAGGGGACTGCATCCCTCCCTTCCACCTTCGGTGGAGAAGATCCTGCATGGCTACACCAAGATTGCTTCTCATGTTGATAATGCGCCCTTCAAGGATGCAGTGCCCCATGGGTTCCAGCGCACGGGGATGGCAAGATCTGCATCGTCCGCATCATCGACGCGCAGGTACATACATTGATGCTTGCAGTTACCGTTTCATGTCTTGATCTAAAATGCTACAGGGGATATGATTTTTATTTTCATTTCGTGATAATTTTTAATACTTGTGCTCTAGTTTGTTAGCTTCAATGGATTTGTGGCCTCGGCTCATCCGGTCCAGGAGGACAAAAGTGCTTGGCGAATAGATACATGCAACACGAGACCAAAAGTAAAATTTAGGTACATTTTGTTGATCCAAAAATTATGTTATGCACTAGATCAATTATCTCGTCGAGCCGCCGGCACTGTCCCTATACTCCAATACCATGTGTGATGGATTTCGTTGTTGTACCAAGCATTTGCTGAATTTATTGGCATTCATTCATATTGTTGGCTGGCGGTTATGGTTTTCTTTTTTATAGACTGAACCCTCGAGCGTAGCCAAGTTCAGTTTTAGAACAAAAGTTGCGAGATAAGCTCTTTCAGTCTACTGATGGACGGCTGAATGCGCAAGATAGATGATGTTTGGAATTTGGATCATGAGCTTCCAACAATGGCCGCGCCAGATGCTGGACATGGCATACAAGGCCGTTGTTGATGGCGGCACACATACTCATCAGCTGCACTACTACACGTCAGGCAGGAGGAAGCTAGGGAACCCATATTTGAAACAGGAGAACAAGGAAATGTTTAATGGTTACTGATGAAACCATTAATCAATAATTGTGGTGATTAGTTGTTCCTCAATCACAATTAATCCTTGTATAACTCCATGTGTTGGTGTTTTGAATGGGTGACCTTTGACCTATTCTATCCAAAAGAATAAGGGCGTGTAGTTTTAGTCATGAGTGGATGCAATATGGCCACATACTATATTTATCCTATCATGGTAACTGAAAACTAATCATGCTGGTTGCAATGGGGGCAGCCTTATATTCCCCAACGATGTTTGTGTAAAATGTTATGTTTATTTAATTTTTTTGTTCAAAAAACTTGACCGCGTATAGTTTTTCATGCATGACATGACAGAACCAAGTATTGGTAGATTTGGTGATGCTTTATTCAAAGTTCTTATGTACATTAGACAGACTATTACCGCAAACTTGCCATTTATATAATTTGATGGGAGCCAATGCCAAGTCCTTTTTGTGTCCTCATTTCTTTAGCATCATCATGGTTAGTCATTCCAATTTTAGAATCTCATAATGTGATGCCTAATTACTTTGAGCGTATATGAATACGGTGATTTGCTGTAATGTACAGAATAATTTTTTGATATGATGAGTTGTTTGCAATGTCTGCTTACTGCTTTTATAGGACACCAGATTTCAATACCCCTTTGTAATAATTTCTTAGGTGATTTGTTGGACAAGCACACACCCAGATTTTGGGGGTTAATACCACCAGTATGCAACTACATCAGGGTTGTCATTCATCATGCCCCGTTCCTGCACCACTGCCGCTGCCGCCGACATGCTCTCCGCCCATATGCTGCCTCTAGGTTGTTGTTCTCCATGCTCACGCACTGCCTCTAGATCGCCATTCATCGCACCTCCACTCGTTGGTGCCGGCATGCTGAGAAGCTTCAATGGAGCTGCTACCTCTTGAGCTTGCGTTGGTTTTCCCTTGAAGAGGGAAGGGTGATGTAGCAAAGTAGCGTAAGTATTTCCCTCAGTTTTGAGAACCAAGGTATCAATCCAGTAGGAGACAACGCACAAGTCACCAAATACCTGCACAAACAATCAACAACTTGCACCCAACGCGATAAAGGGGTTGTCAATCCCTTCACGGTCACTGGCAAAAGTGAGATCTGATAGAGATAGATAAATAGTAAAGTAAATATTTTTGGTATTTTTGGTTTATAGATCGGAAAGTAAAAGATTACAAAATAGTAGATCAAAAACTAGCAAGATTAAACGATATTTAATATAATGGAAAAGAGACCCCGGGGCCATAGGTTTCACTAGTGGCTTCTCTCAAGATAGCAAATATTACAGTGGGTCAACAAATTACTGTCGAGCAATTGATAGAAAAGCGCAAAATTATGAAGATATCTAAGGCAATGATCATGAACATAGGCATCACGTCCATGTCAAGTAGACCGACACCTGTCTGCATCTACTACTATTACTCCACACATCGACCGATATCCAGCATGCATCTAGAGTATTAAGTTCATAAATAATGGAGTAACGCAATCAAGATGACATGATGTAGAGGAATTAACTCAAGCAATATGATTAAAACCCCATCTTTTTATCCTCGATGGCAACAATACAATACAAGCCTTGCTGCCCCTACTATCACTAGGAAAGGACACCGCAAGATTGAACCCAAAGCTAAGCACTTCTCCCATTGCAAGAAAGATCAATCTAGTAGGCCAAACTAAACCAATAATTCGAAGAGACTCGCAAAGATATCAAATCATGCATATAAGAATTCAGAGAAGAACTAAATAATATTCATAGATAATCTTGATCATAAATCCACAATTCATCGGATCTCGACAAACACACCGCAAAATAATATTACATCGAATAGATCTCCAAGAACATCGAGGAAAACATAGTATTGAGAATCAAAGAGAGAGAAGAAGCCATCTAGCTAATAACTATGGACCCGAAGGTCTGTGGTAAACTACTCACGCTTCATAGGAGAAGTAATGGTGTTGATGTAGAAGCCTCCGTGATCGAATCCCCCTCCGACAGGACGCCGGAAAAGGTCCCTAGATGGGATCTCACGATCACAGAAGGTTGCGGCAGTGGAAAAGTGGTTTCGTGGCTCCCCTGGATGTTTTCAGGGTATAAGAGTATATATAGGCGAAGAAACTAGGTCAGGGGAGCTACGAGGGGCCCACGAGGGTAGGGGCGTGCCCTACCCCCTGGGCACGCCCTCCTGCCTCGTGGCTTCCTCGTTGCGTCTCTGACTTCATCTCCAAGTCTTGTGGTTTGCTTTCGGTCCAAGAAAGAACATCGCGAAGGTTTCATTCCGTTTGGACTCCGTTTGGTATTCCTTTTCTGAAAAACTCTAAAATAGGCAAAAAAAAACAAAAACTGGCACTAGGCCCATGGTTAATAGGTTAGTCCCAAAAATAATATAAAATAGCATATAAATGCCAATTAAACATCCAAACAGATAATATAATAGCATGGAACAATAAAAAATTATAGATACGTTGGAGACGTATCAATCATCCCCAAGCTTAATTCCTGCTCGTCCTCGAGTATGTAAATGATAAAAACAGAATTTTTGATGTGGAATGCTACCTAACATATTTATCCATGTAATTTTCTTTATTGTGGTATGAATGTTCAGATCCGGAAGATTCAAGACAAAAGTTTAATATTGACATAAAAACAATAATACTTCAAGCATACTAACAAAACAATCATGTCCTCCCAAAATAACATGGCCAAAGAAAGCTATCCCTACAAAATTATATAGTCTGGCTGTGCTCTATCTTCATCACGCAAAATATTTAAATCATGCACAACCCCGGTTTCAGCCAAGCAATTGTTTCATACATTAGTATTTTCAAACTTTTTCAATCTTCACGCAATACATGAGCGTGAGCCAGGGGCATAGCACTAGAGATGGAATAGAACGGTGGTTGTGGAGAAGACAAAAAGGAGAAGATGGTCTCACATCAACTAGGCATATCAACAGGCTATGGAGATGCCCATCTATGAGTGAGTAGGGATTGCCATGCAACGGATGCACTAGAGCTATAAGTGTATGAAAGCTCAAAAAGAAACTAAGTGGGTGTGCATCCAACTTGCTTGCTCACGAAGACCTAGGGCACTTTGAGGAAGCCCATCATTGGAATATACAAGCCAAGTTCTATAATGAAAATTCCCACTAGTATATGAAAGTGACAACATAGGAAACTCTCTATGATGAAGATCATGGTGCTACTTTGAAGCACAAGTGTAGAAAAAGGATAGTAACATTGCCCCTTCTCTCTTTTTCTCTCATTTTTTTATTTGGGCCTTCCCTTTTTTATGGCCTCTTTTTTTCGTCCAGAGTCTCATCCCAACTTTTAGGGGAATCATAGTCTCAATCATCCTTTCCTCACATGGGACAATGCTCTAATAAGGAAGATCATCACACTTTTATTTACTTACAACTCAAGAACGCAAGTCAATACTAGAACAAGATATGACTCTATGTGAATGCCTCCGGCGGTGTACCGGGATGTGCAATGATTCAAGAGTGACATGTATGAAAAAATTATGAACGGTGGCTTTGCCACAAATACAATGTCAACTACATGATGATGCAAAGCAATATGACAATGATGAAGCATGTCATAATAAACAGAACAGTGGAAAGTTGCATGGCAATATATGTCGAAATGGCTATGGAAATGCCATAATAGGTAGGTATGGTGGCTGTTTTGAGGAAGGTAATGGTGGGTGTTATGGTACCGGCGGAAGTTGCGCGGCACAAGAGAGGCTAGCAATGTTGGAAGGGTGAGAGTGCGTATAATCCATGGACTCACCATTAGTCATAAAGAGCTCACATACTTATTGTAATGCCTTTGGTCCTCGTCGTCGAGCCACAAGCTCTGACATGGGCGCAACACATAGTCCAATTCCCGCAGACCAGAGAACTTCCCAGTGACTTAGAGGAGTTTGAAAAAGTGGCTCGGCGATCGAGTATGTATCAGTTTGTGGATAACACCCTATATAGAAAGAGACCGAACGGCGTGAAGTTGAAGTGCACTAGCGAGGAAGATGGACTATCGTTGTTGGCAAAGATACATAGAGGGGTGTGTGGCTCGCATATAGAATCAAGAGCACTTATCGGAAAGGCTTTGCGGCAAGGATTCTATTGGCCCACCGCCCTCTGGGACATAACTGAGCTCGTCACAAAGTGTGAGCCATGCCAGTTTCACTCCAAAAATATTCATCAGCCTACTCAGGCCCTTCAAACCATCCCTTTGCCCGAAGTAGAGCCACTAAGGAAGGTGAATGCACAGTCAGCTATCAAGTTCTTTAAGGAGTTAGTGTGTCGTTTTGGAGTACCAAACAGGGTGGTTACCGACAATGGCACCCAGTTAACAAGCCGCGCCCTCATGCAGTACATCCAGAGCCTTGGAAGTAAGGTCTCTTTAACTTCTGTTGCACATCCAAGGAGCAATGGACAAGCTTAAAGGATGAACGATGAAGTGTTGTGTGGGCTCAAGACAAGAACTTTCGGTAAGTTTCAAAGGTGCGGCAAGCACTGGTGAGGGAGTCATGGACTAAGGGGTCCTTGGGGCGACGGCCCATTATACATGGGCCGGAGTGGTGAAGCTGTACTATGATGGGAGACCTATGAAGCTGTGGTGTGCCCTCCAAGTCAAGAAGGTGTAGGATCTCTTAGATTCCTAAATTGTAATCTATCTTTGGTAACCCTAGCCCTATCGGTGTCTATATAAACCGAGGGTTGTAGTCATTAGGGGAAGAGCTATCTTCATCCCCCGTAGCCTAGGGTTTAGCTCACGCTGATTTGGAGGTAGCTCTACTTTGTAAACCACGTTATACAATCAATACAATCAAGCGGGTCATAGGGTTTTACCTCTTCGAGAGGGCCGAACCTGGGTAAACAATGTATCCGTCGTCCCTTGTTACCCATCAATCCTAGATCCATAGATCGGGACCCCCTACCCCGAGGTCTGCCGGTTTTGACACCGACAGCTGGCTTGATGAGTTGTCAGTGGTTCTTGGGTCAATCAGGACGACACCAAATCGAGCTACTGGCCAGACTTCCTTCTCCCTAGTATATGGTGCAGAAGCAATACTCGCCATGGAACTCACATATGGGTCTCCTCGAGTACTTTCCTACGATGAAGTAGCACAAGAGCAGCTGCAGCATGATGATGAGATGCTCCTCGAGGAATATCATCTCTGCGTAGCTGTATGTGTTGCACGATACCAACAAGCCATGCGCCGCTATCATAGCAGTAAGGTTGATGCCGAGTGATGTAGGGTGGATACCCTAAGGCCGATCTTTCACGCTTTGGAGGGAATCCCATGAAGGACGCGAGGATTAACACGAAGGGAAACGAGGAGAAAACACTCAAATCCACGAGAATTGATCACACATGTGCTAGATCCGTGAACACAAGAGGTCAAAAAGATTCAAGAACAACAAAGGAAAGATACAAGTAGCTAGTTCATCTCCAAGAGGAGGTCTTGAATCCAAGATGGATCTTCTCCTAGGTGGAGGCCATGAATCCACTTGGGGGATCTTCTCTGGAGGGCTTGGCCTCCAATGGAGTAGCGAACAAGTGGATGAGCAAAGCTCTATCTCTCGTATGACCTAAACCAATGCTAACCCTAGAAAGAGGGAGGAGGAGGAGTATATATAGCCTAGGGTCACGAAAGTGTACATGGGCTTCGGCCCAACACGCTGTACAAACAGGCATCGGTCGTTCGGACGCTGTCAGACATCTAGTGGATTGCGAGGGTCCGGATGTCTGGAACAGGTCAAGCGTCCAACATTTCCGCTAGGATCAGGTGGCATCGATTTCTGGAGGCAGTCGGTCATCCGGTCGTCAGTCGTCGGAGGTCTTGGATTTCCGATAATTTCCCTTCTCTTGGGTGACACCGGATGTCCGGAGGGTCTCGATCTTCCGGCCACTAGGGTGTGTCGGACGTCTGATCCGTGTTGGTTGTCCGACCGCTATAGCGTTCGCTGAAGGAAATATGCCCTAGAGGCAATAATAAAGTTGTTATTTTATATTTCCTTATTTCATGATAAATTTTTATTATTCATGCTAGAATTGTATTAACCAGAAACTTTATACATGTGTGAATACATAGACAAAATACTGTGTCCCTAGTAAGCCTCTACTAGACTAGCTCGTTGATCAAAGATGGTTAAGTTTCCTAACCATAGACATGTGTTGTCATTTGATAAATGGGATCACATCATTAGGATAATGATGTGATGGACAAGACCCATTCGTTAGCTAAGCATTATGATCGTTCAGTTTTATTTCTATTGCTTTCTTCATGTCAAATACATATTCCTTCGACTATGAGATTATGCAACTCCCGGATACCGAAGGAATGCCTTATGTGATATCAAACATCACAACGTAATTCGGTGATTATAAAGATGCTCTACAGGTATCTCTGAAGGTGTTTGTTGGGTTGGCATAGACCGAGATTAGGATTTGTCACTCCGAGTATCGGAGATGTATCTCTGGGCCCTCTTGGTAATGCACATCATACGAAGCCTTGCAAGCAAAGTGACTAATGAGTTAGTTGCAGAATGATGTATTACAAAACAAGTAAAGAGACTTGCCGGTAATGAGATTGAACTAGGTATGAAGATACCGACGATCGAATCTCGGGCAAGTAACATACCGATGGACAAAGGGAATAACGTATGTTGTCATAACGGTTCGACTGATAAAGATCTTCGTAGAATATGTGGCAGCCAATATGAGCATCCAGGTTCCGCTATTGGTTATTTACTGGAGAGGTGTCTCGGTCATGTCTACATAGTTCTCGAACCCGTAGGGTCCGCACGCTTAACGTTCGATGACGATATTATGTTATATGAGTTATGTGATTTGGTTACCGAATGTTGTTCGGAGTCCCAGATGTGATCACAGACTTGAGGAGGAGGCTCGAAATGGTCGAGAGGTAAATATTGGTATATAGGACGATGTTATTCAGACACTAAAAGTGTTTCGGGAAGCACCGGGTACTTATCGGGTCACCGGAAGGGGTTCCGGGCACCCCCGGCAAAAGATATGGGCCTTATGGGCCAAGAGGGGAAATGCACCAGCCACAAAGGGGCTGGTGCGCCCCCCATATGGGCTGGCCAAATTGGAGACGGTAAGGGGAAGGAGGAAAGGAAAAAGGGAATAGGATTCCCCCTTCCCCCTCTTCCCTTCCTACTCCGAATAGGAATAGGAGAGGAGGTTGGCCGAACTGGGAGAGGACCCCAAGTAGGATTCCTCCTACTTGGGGTGCCCCCTTGGCTGCCTCTCCTCCGCTCCAACCTATATATATGTGGGGAAGGGGGTGCCTACAACATAGAACAACAACCGTTAGCTATGTGCGACGCCCCCCTCTACAGTTTACAACCCTGGTCATATCTTCGTAGTGATTAGGCGAAGCCCTACGCGGATTAATTCACCATCACCGTCACCACGCCGTCGTGCTTACGAAACTCATCTACTTCCTCGACACCTTGCTGGATCAAGAGGGAGAGGGACACCATCGCGCTGAACGTGTGCAGAACTCGGAGGTGTCGTACGTTCGGTATCGGTTGGAGCTGGAAGAAGTTCGACTACATCAACCGCGTTGTCAAACGCTTTCGGTCTACGAGGGTACGTAGACACACTCTCCCCCTCTCGTTGCTATGCATCTCCTAGATAGATCTTGCGTGAGCGTAGGATTTTTTTTGAAATTGCATGCTACATTCCCCAACAGTGGCATCCGAGCCAGGTGTATGCATAGATGATATGCATGAGTAGAACACAAAGAGTTGTGGGCGGTGATCGTCATACTACTTACCATCAATGTCTTATTTTGCTCCGATCCATCTTCGTGGTAGTTCGCATCCGCCGCATGGGCCAGCCCTCCCGTGGTAGCCATCACATCTGCCTATCTCGGCATAGGTAGGTGGAGGCGCTTCCCGCGGCGGGGCATCGTGCGGGTCCGCAACGCCTGGATCCGGCCCTTCTCATCAACGAGCGACGAGATCGAGTAGTGGGGTGCCACGGTTGGCCGGTGGCTGGCCAGGAAAGAAGGAGTGGAGGCCAGACACAACGCGGGGAAGGAGGTGGTTAGGGGTGGCCGGGACTGATGCTGCGGGGAGAGGCTTGGGGAGGAGCTGCAGGGGGAGGCTTGGTGGTGGTTCGACGGTGCGGGGAAGAGTTGTAGCTAAGGTGGGTCGAGGTGTTAGCAGAATAAGGAGAAGTGTTATCATAATAAGGTCTTATGGGTGTTATCATAATAGACCCACCCTATATATACACATACACACACACACACACACGCACACACACATAAACACTATTCTGATCATGGGATGAGAATAATATTCTCATCACAACCTGACCTGCCCCGCTAGTAGTACGTTGAACTTCCCTGTGAACTAGCTTGAACTTCCGCCAACATTGCCCAAATGAGGCTTGCGATATACAATTGGACAGCTATGGACACCAGTATCATGACCCAACTTAAATTTTTGGCAAAATGTAAGCGGTTTAAGAGCAGTTTTGAAAACTGTTTTTTCTTCACACAAAAAACATGAATCGTATTTTCGATCGCATTTCTAAACCATTTATCGGAATGAGGCATATAATATGGCGTTGGAAAGCTGCTGCAAAACCGCTACTTTCACATGTTGAAAGTTTTCTCTAATTCTCTATGGTTAAAGAGTAATTTCATAAAACATAAAATTTCACAAACCGAACAACCGAGTTCGTATTTTCGACGTCATTTCAAATGGCTAATCCAATTGAGGCATATGATATGGCGTTGTAAAGCTTATGAAAATGCGCTACTCTTTCATTTTGAAAGTTTTCTCTAATTTTGAACGGTTAACAGTAATTTAGAAAACGGTACAAGTTCTACCGAGTTTGTATTTTCGAGCTAATTTTTTAACCGTGCGTTCGAATGCAGCAAATGATATGGCATTAGAAAGCTTGAACAAATGCGAAAGTTTTTGGTATGTACTATTTCTCCCAATCTTTATAGTTTTAAGTCAGTTTCAAAAATGGCGAAAAACGTATTTTCACCATATTTTCTACAAACTTTATCAGAATGGCGCAAATAATATACCGTTGAAATGCTACGGAAAATGCAAAACTTTTTCATGTTGACAGTTTTCTCTGATACCCAACCGTTTTCAAGTAATTTCAAAAATAGCGAGATCGTTTGTTCTACCTTTATCGCGAAACAGATTCATCAAAAATGCATCGCGTGAAGTACCCGAACTTCTCGGTATGAAACCTTGAACTTCACTCTGTTTTTCACGTGCTTTTTTTTTTTGCCCGTAGCTCTCCATACATGCACTGAAACACTCACCGGAATTGAGCAAGTGATATACCGATGGAAAGCTTCTGTAGACACGCAACTTTCCCGTGTTGATCATTTTTTCATACTCGCAACGGTTTTAAAAGTTTTTCATCTGAAATTCATTCAGTGTAGTAGTTGAACTTCCAGCTGTTTTCACGTTGAACTTCCGTGACGTACTTTCATTTGTAATTCTCTCATACATTCGTCAATGTCACACAAATGATATTTCTTTTGTACAAACCTCTCTCACAATAATTTTTTTAACTTTCTTCGATCGAGGACTTGAACTTACACAAATGATTTCCTATTGTTTTGAAGTAAATTAGAAAATGATGAGATCATGATTTCTGCCTTCATCGCGAATGGAAATACACTGTGTGAAGTAGTTGAACTTCTCGTGCATGTCTGTTCGAACTTCACACTGTTGTGTTGTTTTTTGCACTGTGTGAAGTAGTTGAACTTCTAGGACGTGTCTGTTTGAACCTCACTCTGTTGACGTGCTGTTTTTTGCACTGCATGAAGTAGTTGAACTTCTGGGCATGTCTGTTTGAACTTCACTCTGTTTTACTTTATTGTTTTTCTTCATATATGAAATACACACCATGTAGTACATGAACTTCTGGTTATTATCACTTTGAACTTCTCTCTAGTTTGAGAGAATTATTCTAAAACACAAAAAACAACATATTTTTTATGTATTTTGGACATATAAATACAGAGTGAACCTGTCTCACAAGAATTTTTTGAACTTTTCCTCACCGAGCACTTGAACTTCTAGCAACCATTTTTTGTTTATTAGTTGTTTTTAAAAGTGCAAAAAATCACCTTTTTATATTTTGAGTAAAGAATTGTATTCGATTTTTATACGGAAAAAATCGAACATGGAAATACAAGGTGAACCTCTCTAGCAAGAATTTTTGAACTTCTCCGGATAGAGCACTTGAACTTCTTTCAATAACCCTTTTAATCTTTTATTTTTCTATACTTTTATTCTCACCTGAAATGCATTCCTTGTAGTATTGAACTTCTTGTTGTTTTCACCTTGAACTTCTGTCACATTTTTGTGTATAGGTCGAATTACACGCAATTGAAGGTCGGACGTCATTTTTTGCCATTTTTAAAACATGTAATTGGAGGTTGGACGTCCCACAATATAAATTCTGAATCATGCACGGAGGTGCACGTGAACTTCTTGTAACAAATCTAAGTTTTTATATACTTCGAACTTCTCTGTTATTTTAATTTCAACTTCTTAGTCAAAATCTTAGAAAGGAAATATGTTTTCAAATAAGCATCAAACATTTTTTTTTGTAAATTGCACTTCATAGTTTTATTTTTCTTAGAGACGGTAATAATTTGAGTTTCCCGTATACATTGAACTACTCCTTTTTTAAAATTTGAACTTCTTCATTTTTATTCTTTACTAATAAGGAAGATCTGAGTTTCTTTATAAATATCGAACTTCTCTATTTTGTAATTTGGACTTCTTGGTTTATTTCTTTTAGCATCAATATCCTAGCTTTGTCATAAATATTGGACCCCCTCCACATTTGTTTAAATTTTGATTTATTTGTACAAACATGGGCACAAACGGAAGAGAGAATTATGTGTGCATAAAGTGGGTAGCAATTTCCAACTTTCCCTCGTCGAGCACTTGAACTTCTAGCAAGAAATGTTTTTCATTCTTATGAGTTAGTTTTAAAAATGCCAAAATGGCATTGGTTTTTGTTTTTGTTTTTCGAACATGTAAATCTTAGGTTTCAATAAACTCCAAACTTCCATGTTATTTTAATTGGAACCTCACGTTGGTTTTATTTTCTATTAGCGGTTAGAATCCGAGTTTTCAATAAACATTGAACCACTCCATTACTTTAATTTGAACTTCTAG
Source organism: Triticum dicoccoides (assembly GCF_002162155.2). Taxonomy (NCBI): domain Eukaryota; kingdom Viridiplantae; phylum Streptophyta; class Magnoliopsida; order Poales; family Poaceae; genus Triticum; species Triticum dicoccoides. Next base: position 381,500,723 of record NC_041385.1, on the reverse strand, counting down.
GTTTCTTTTAGAAATGGGGAAATCCATTTACTAATTAAATTTTCTAAACTTTTTTTGTTGTTTTAATTTGAACTTCCTTTGTGGAAACTTGTTGAATAAGAGGAACTTTTTGAATTTTCCTGGTCTGTGCACTTGAACTTCTGGAAACAAAATTTTTGGACTTTGCCTTTTTACTCCTATTTTCTCATACGAAACACACACCATGCAGTACATGAACTTCCTTCTGTTGTCAAATCGAACTTCTCTCTATTTCACTAAAGTAACGAAAAAAATCTAAGTTTTTTATAGACATTGAACTGCTCTAACTTTCCTTTTTCAACTTATTTGTGTGCTTTTTAAAAATGTGAAAAATGGAGTTTTGTTAGAAACATTGAACTTCTTCGTCATTTCGAATAGATCTTATTGGTCTTATTCTTTAGTAACTGAAAAAACTGAGTTTTTCAACTAAATATCAAATGCTCTGCTTTTAAAAGTTGAACTTCTCTGGTTTTATTATTTAGTAAAGAGAAAAAACTGATTTTTTTAATATGCATTGAACTACTACATTTTGTAAAATTGAACTTCGTGGTTTTAATCTTTAGTATCGGGGAAAAACCAAGATTTTATAAACATCAAACAACTCCATTTTTTAATTAGGACTTCTTGGTGTTATTCATTAGTATAGGGAAAAGTCCTACTTCTGTAATAAACATCGAACCGCTCACTTCTTTAAATTTGAACTTCTAGATCTTAAAATAACAGGGGCAAATCCATGTTTACAATCTTTTTTTCATTGATGATTTTCTTCAGTATTTGGTACACGTGAACTTATGAATTTCTGAAACATGAACTTCACATGCTATTGAGATTCAAGAAATTTTTTGTTGTTTGTATACATCGAACTGCTTTTTTTTATTTTTTAGAACTTCTTGATTTTATTCTTTGGCAATGAAGAAAATTTGGGGTTCTATTTATAAAAAACGAACTGCTCCATTTTTGTAAATTTTTACTTTCTTGTTTATTTATTTAATAACAAAGAAATTATAGTCTTGTAATAAACATCGAACAACTCCATTATTTAAATCTGAACTTCTAGGTTTTCCCTAAAAGCAGAGGAAATTTGTAATTTCAATCTTTGAACTATCCATCGTGCGTGTTTTGCCGTAACCGAACATGTTGAACTATCCATGATGGAGAATCTGAACTTCACATCTACATTTTTTTGTCTTTAAGAAATGCTTGCTTTTTTGCTTCTAATTTTGAAATCCTATGCTCTCTTTTTGTAACAATTTTATGAAGGAGAAGGGAAGCAGAAATAGAATATGTGTGCGAGAGCGACTATTTGGGGAAATCATCCAACAAATGATATACCTTTTTATAGTGCAAAGTGAGAGAATACTTTTTTTATCATGTTTTTCCAACTTGAACTTCACTAACAAAAAATTGTATTCAATGTAATTTTTAGTGTTTCTATATTAGTTGATCTTGCCGCTTTCTCAAATTTGAACTTCCTATTTTGTTTACTCCATTAACACAAAAAATAGACACTATGAAACCAATATGGAAAACACACATGACAAAAAATAGTTTTCAATTCCGTGTACTACGCACGGGCGCACACACATCACATCCACAATTTTTTTGGCTTACATAAAAAGAAAAAAGTTTCATCTCGCAAAAAAGAAACAAATGAAAAAAGCTTCCGCCTCTCACGGATAAGCATCGAACTTCCATGTTTTTCTATATTTTTTATACAAAACGAACTTTCCCCATGAGTAGTAATACATGAACTTCTTCTAGCCTGTGGGCAGGGGAGTCAAAGTGTGGCCGCATGTGTGTGCTCTCACACTGGTAGAACCCCAGCGCTCGACAAAGTGGTGCGGGCGGCCAACTCGTCCGGCAGGATAGGATGGCCAGAGTACAGCAGTGAGCACCTCCGGGCTGCTGGGACGAACATGATGTTTGCGAACGTGCCTCAGAGAGAGAGAGGGTGGCGGCTCAAATTGAATACTCACTGCAGTTCAAACACACATGTAGATGAGGGACTGAGCATCCATTTCAGCAGCAAAGGGGAGAGAAACAACGGAGAGGCACCTGACTTCCCAGTTTGATGCCACTGTCGATGTCTGACACGAGGTGGGCGATGGATTAGTACAGAGGTAGAAACAGTGGGTGATTGGGACGGCGGCCAGAGAGATGGTGGTCGGGCGGAGCACAAGAGGAGCTAGGTGGCAAGGGACGGTGACGAGCAGGTGGATCGAGCAGAGCTCACCGAGGGTAGAGAAGGAGAAGAGGAAGGCAGAGGTCAGGAGGAGGCTCGCCGGAGGGGAGGGTGGAACACGGAGAGCAGCAGAGGCAGGTGGTGGAGGTTTGAGGCGGCCGTGTCGCTGAATCCCGGTGATGAGTGGCGCGGGGGTCCGGAATGGCAAGGCCTAGGCGGCGAACGGGTGCGGGAGTTGCCGATGGGTGGATCGCGATGCGGCGGCTGCTTCGTGTGGAGGCCCGGGACGGCGCCGAGGAAGAAGGCAGGGGAAGAGGAGGAGGCCCAACGTGGGGTAGGTGCGGGGCGTGGGGATGGCGCGCGGTGGCGGGGGTGCCCGGGGAGGGCGCGCGGCGGCGGGCAGATCTGGGGAGTGGGCGCGGTGGCGATTGCGGGGTTCGACCCGTGATGAGTGGGGAGGTTGGGGATTAGCCTGGGCTGGGGTGTGTTTTCTTTTTCTTTTTTTTATCATGTGCTCGCTCCCGGTTCGGGAGTTCGGGAACTACCAGATCGCGCCATATATAGGGCCGATCGTGATCCAAATAGCTATTCTGATCCCAAGATCAGAATAGTTTTGTCCTATATATATATATATATATATATATATATATATATATATATATATATATGGTCTATTCTGCTAATATTAGCAGAATAACTATTCTGCACACCACTTCGGCACTGCACGCTCAACAGAAGCGCACCGCATCATTTTGACGACGAGCACTGCAATAGAGACTAGTGAACTTCGCGTAAAAAAAATTGCATGCAGTGTTTTTCTGGTACTGTTTTCGCTCTAGTTTTTTAACCGTTTATCGGAACGAGGCATATAATATACCGTTGGAAAGCTATGGATCAGATGCAACTTCTCCATGTTGAACACTTTTCGAGATTCCTTGCGGTTTAAGAGCAGTTTCAAAAATGGCGCGGCGGACGATGAGTGGCAGCGAGCGTTTTTTCATGATTTCTTGTAAACCGCTCGTCGGAATGAAGCAAACGATACGCCGTTGGCTAGATATCGTCGAGGCGCATCTTTTCCATATATAAATCTTTCTCTAATTCATTACGGTTTAAGAGCAGTTTCAAATTCAGTAAATCGCGGAATTCTGTTTTTCTATTTTTTTTCAAATTTTCGGTACTGTTTTCGCTCTAGTTTTTGAACCGTTTGTCGAAACGAGGCGTGTAATACGTCATTGGAAAGCTATGGACAAGGCGCAACTATCATATGTAGGAATGGTTTTGAGATTCCTTACGGTTTTAAGTTAATTTTGAAAATCGTGCGGCGGAGGACGAGTGGCAGCGGCCGTTTTTTTTTTGAAATTTTTACAAACCGGTTGTCGAAATGATTCAAATGATATGCCGTTGGAAAGATATTGACGAGATGCAACTTTTTCATGTAGAACACTCTCTCTAATTCTTTACTGTTTAAGAGGAATTTTGAATTTACCGAAATGCGGACACTCTGTTTTTCGCGACACCCAAATCGACGTGCGTACTTCATCCGACTAAAAACCGCACTACATCGGACGAAAAACCGCTCTGCATCAGACGGGTAAGAGAACTGCATGATTTCTTTAATTCAAACATAAGTTTTTTAAGGACGAGAAAGTAGAGTGCACTTCACATCGGGTGTAAATGAACCACAACACTACCAAGAAATGAACCGCATTACCTTTTTTGCTTCCGTAACAATTTTTTGCACTTACGGGATGAACAACATCATACGGCCGACCGCACTGCTTCAGAATGAAAACCGCACTACATCAGACAGGCAAGTGAACCCCGTAAGTTTTCTCTTTTTTCTAACTTTTTTACGCTTATTTCTGAACCTCATGGTCAAAGTTAGTGAACCGCGTGGCCCAGACTAAAGAACTGCATTGTTTCGGTTGATGTAAGTGAATCACAGGGCAGAAACTAGTGGACTTCATGTAAAAAGAAACGAACTTATTTCTGTGTTGATTTTTTATTGTTCTACAAAGGGAACCACGGGAGTGCACTGCAATCGTACATACACCACATTGCAAGCATACAGAAAACAAGTGAAATGGCCACATGCGACAATACAAATTGTTTTCTAAAAACACATGACCGATGGGGTGTACTGCAGACATACACACACCGCATTGCAGGCACAGTACAAGTGAACCGCATCGAAAAAGAAAAAATACTGCTTGTGGTTTCATTAACAGAAGTGAAGCACCAAATTCTTGTCAAAAACAAGAGCGAAACAGCAAACTTTTCCAGTTTTTTGGAATGAAACGGACTGAAGCACGAGGCCACCAAACTGCCTGGGAGTCGTCTGCAGTCTGCTGGCCCGTTGGTGGAGAAGCAGAGCACCTCCCTGTTGTAGCTACTAGCCCGAGGAGCAGAGCCTCCCCAACGCCGGCGCGTGTAGTCGCCGCCGGGGGGGGGGGATTTTGTCAGCGGCGGGTGACAGAACACAGATCCGTCCCCTGGCACAACTGTGGCAGAGGGACCCCAGCAATGGTCGTCGTGGCCTCCCTCGCCCTGCTCCCTGCACTAGAAAAAATGATTTTTTCAGTGAATCACATAGTGAGTTGCAAGATAGGAAGAGAGAATCGGGGGACTAACAGATGCTTTGTTGTTCGAAGAAGAATAGAAGGAAGAGGGCACCTTGATGGTAAACATCGTCGCAAATCTCATGTTCCATGCCTCGATCAGATCTGGTGGTTGGGCGCCCTGATCCGGTGTGTCCTAACCTCCACCGCCCCTCCTCACCATGACGAGCATAGCGACCTAACCCCAGACGGGGCGGGAGTAGAATGGGCGGGGCGGGATGGGGTAGGAGGAAACCTCTAGGCGCCCTGCAGCATCGGGGCAACCGAACCCCGATGAGAAGCGGGGCGAACTGCACCCACGTGGGCCGCCTCGAGGTAGGTGGTGGCGAGGTAGGGGCCGGAGGGCCCAGATCTGGCGTTGGAGCGGCGTAGGGAGGTGAGGACCCGCCGAACCAGAGCGGCGTAGAGGAGTACCTCCGCCTCTGGCCGTTGACGGAAGTGGAGGGGGAGGTGCTGCTTCCGCAACGGTGGCATCCAGGAGAGGAGGCGGGACGGGGAGCTTGTCCGGCCACGGCCGCGCGCGGGATGACGCCTTTGGAGGCGGATCCGACTGGATCCGGCACCAGGAGAGGTCGCGGTGGTGTCCACCTGGGTGAGGAAGGGTGGCGATGCAGGGAGTCCACGACCCCAGTTGGAGCGGTGGTCGGGGGAGGCGGCGGTGACACCGGAGATAGAGCTGGATCCGGCGGATCCTGGGATGGCCGAAATGGGGGAGGTAGGAAAGGTGGTGCTCGGGGCAGGGCGGCGCTCGGGTAGGCCGTTCGGGAGGGGGCGCGGTTGCCGTCGGCGGTGTGCCTCCGGC